>NW_027368894.1:0-46531 GCF_046119375.1 Phyllobates terribilis | reverse complement strand
GGCAAAAATCAATGAATATTGTAAATGCACAAACAGTAATATCTCCACATTGCAAGGTGCAATTCTGAAATTTTTAGCTTTTTCCTGTTAATCCTAGCATGATAAAGAAGATTCAAAGAGAGTGAGATGCCAGCTCCTTTCATTCAGTCAGTAGCTTCAAACATTTCTGGTATATGAAAAACGTTTTTCAATGGCAAAAATCAATGAAAATTGTAAATGCACAAACAGTAATATCTCCACATTGCAAGGTGCAATTCTGAAATTTTTTGCTTTTTCCTGCTAATCCTAGCATGATAAAGAAGATTCAAAGAGA
Source organism: Phyllobates terribilis (assembly GCF_046119375.1). Classification (NCBI taxonomy): domain Eukaryota; kingdom Metazoa; phylum Chordata; class Amphibia; order Anura; family Dendrobatidae; genus Phyllobates; species Phyllobates terribilis. The sequence goes on along the minus strand of NW_027368894.1, from coordinate 46,218 downwards.
GTGAGATGCCAGCTCCTTTCATTCAGTCAGTAGCTTCAAACATTTCTGGACGTTTTTCAATGGCAAAAATCAATGAATATTGTAAATGCACAAACAGTAATATCTCCACATTGCAAGGTGCAATTCTGAAATTTTTTGCTTTTTCCTGCTAATCCTAGCATGATAAAGAAGATTCAAAGAGAGTGAGATGCCAGCTCCTTTCATTCAGTCAGTAGCTTCAAACATTTCTGGTATATGAAAACATGTTTTTCAATGGCAAAAATCAATGAATATTGTAAATGCACAAACAGTAATATCTCCACATTGCAAGGTGCAATTCTGAAATTTTTTGCTTTTTCCTGCTAATCCTAGCATGATAAAGAAGATTCAAAGAGAGTGAGATGCCAGCTCCTTTCATTCAGTCAGTAGCTTCAAACATTTCTGGACGTTTTTCAATGGCAAAAATCAATGAATATTGTAAATGCACAAACAGTAATATCTCCACATTGCAAGGTGCAATTCTGAAATTTTTTGCTTTTTCCTGCTAATCCTAGCATGATAAAGAAGATTCAAAGAGAGTGAGATGCCAGCTCCTTTCATTCAGTCAGTAGCTTCAAACATTTCTGGTATATGAAAAACATGTTTTTCAATGGCAAAAATCAATGAATATTGTAAATGCACAAACAGTAATATCTCCACATTGCAAGGTGCAATTCTGAAATTTTTTGCTTTTTCCTGCTAATCCTAGCATGATAAAGAAGATTCAAAGAGAGTGAGATGCCAGCTCCTTTCATTCAGTCAGTAGCTTCAAACATTTCTGGTATATGAAAAACATGTTTTTCAATGGCAAAAATCAATGAATATTGTAAATGCACAAACAGTAATATCTCCACATTGCAAGGTGCAATTCTGAAATTTTTGCTTTTTCCTGCTAATCCTAGCATGATAAAGAAGATTCAAAGAGAGTGAGATGCCAGCTCCTTTCATTCAGTCAGTAGCTTCAAACATTTCTGGTATATGAAAAACATGTTTTTCAATGGCAAAAATCAATGAATATTGTAAATGCACAAACAGTAATATCTCCACATTGCAAGGTGCAATTCTGAAATTTTTAGCTTTCTCTGTTAATCCTAGCATGATAAAGAAGATTCAAAGAGAGTGAGATGCCAGCTCCTTTCATTCAGTCAGTAGCTTCAAACATTTCTGGACGTTTTTCAATGGCAAAAATCAATGAATATTGTAAATGCACAAACATTAATATCTCCACATTGCAAGGTGCAATTCTGAAATTTTTTGCTTTTTCCTGTTAATCCTAGCATGATAAAGAAGATTCAAAGAGAGTGAGATGCCAGCTCCTTTCATTCAGTCAGTAGCTTCAAACATTTCTGGTATATGAAAAACGTTTTTCAATGGCAAAAATCAATGAATATTGTAAATGCACAAACAGTAATATCTCCACATTGCAAGGTGCAATTCTGAAATTTTTTGCTTTTTCCTGCTAATCCTAGCATGATAAAGAAGATTCAAAGAGAGTGAGATGCCAGCTCCTTTCATTCAGTCAGTAGCTTCAAACATTTCTGGACGTTTTTCAATGGCAAAAATCAATGAATATTGTAAATGCACAAACAGTAATATCTCCACATTGCAAGGTGCAATTCTGAAATTTTTTGCTTTTTCCTGCTAATCCTAGCATGATAAAGAAGATTCAAAGAGAGTGAGATGCCAGCTCCTTTCATTCAGTCAGTAGCTTCAAACATTTCTGGTATATGAAAAACATGTTTTTCAATGGCAAAAATCAATGAATATTGTAAATGCACAAACAGTAATATCTCCACATTGCAAGGTGCAATTCTGAAATTTTTTGCTTTTTCCTGCTAATCCTAGCATGATAAAGAAGATTCAAAGAGAGTGAGATGCCAGCTCCTTTCATTCAGTCAGTAGCTTCAAACATTTCTGGTATATGAAAAACATGTTTTTCAATGGCAAAAATCAATGAATATTGTAAATGCACAAACAGTAATATCTCCACATTGCAAGGTGCAATTCTGAAATTTTTTGCTTTTTCCTGCTAATCCTAGCATGATAAAGAAGATTCAAAGAGAGTGAGATGCCAGCTCCTTTCATTCAGTCAGTAGCTTCAAACATTTCTGGACGTTTTTCAATGGCAAAAATCAATGAATATTGTAAATGCACAAACAGTAATATCTCCACATTGCAAGGTGCAATTCTGAAATTTTTTGCTTTTTCCTGCTAATCCTAGCATGATAAAGAAGATTCAAAGAGAGTGAGATGCCAGCTCCTTTCATTCAGTCAGTAGCTTCAAACATTTCTGGTATATGAAAAACATGTTTTTCAATGGCAAAAATCAATGAATATTGTAAATGCACAAACAGTAATATCTCCACATTGCAAGGTGCAATTCTGAAATTTTTTGCTTTTTCCTGCTAATCCTAGCATGATAAAGAAGATTCAAAGAGAGTGAGATGCCAGCTCCTTTCATTCAGTCAGTAGCTTCAAACATTTCTGGACGTTTTTCAATGGCAAAAATCAATGAATATTGTAAATGCACAAACAGTAATATCTCCACATTGCAAGGTGCAATTCTGAAATTTTTTGCTTTTTCCTGCTAATCCTAGCATGATAAAGAAGATTCAAAGAGAGTGAGATGCCAGCTCCTTTCATTCAGTCAGTAGCTTCAAACATTTCTGGTATATGAAAAACATGTTTTTCAATGGCAAAAATCAATGAATATTGTAAATGCACAAACAGTAATATCTCCACATTGCAAGGTGCAATTCTGAAATTTTTTGCTTTTTCCTGCTAATCCTAGCATGATAAAGAAGATTCAAAGAGAGTGAGATGCCAGCTCCTTTCATTCAGTCAGTAGCTTCAAACATTTCTGGTATATGAAAAACATGTTTTTCAATGGCAAAAATCAATGAATATTGTAAATGCACAAACAGTAATATCTCCACATTGCAAGGTGCAATTCTGAAATTTTTTGCTTTTTCCTGCTAATCCTAGCATGATAAAGAAGATTCAAAGAGAGTGAGATGCCAGCTCCTTTCATTCAGTCAGTAGCTTCAAACATTTCTGGTATATGAAAAACATGTTTTTCAATGGCAAAAATCAATGAATATTGTAAATGCACAAACAGTAATATCTCCACATTGCAAGGTGCAATTCTGAAATTTTTAGCTTTCTCTGTTAATCCTAGCATGATAAAGAAGATTCAAAGAGAGTGAGATGCCAGCTCCTTTCATTCAGTCAGTAGCTTCAAACATTTCTGGACGTTTTTCAATGGCAAAAATCAATGAATATTGTAAATGCACAAACATTAATATCTCCACATTGCAAGGTGCAATTCTGAAATTTTTTGCTTTTTCCTGTTAATCCTAGCATGATAAAGAAGATTCAAAGAGAGTGAGATGCCAGCTCCTTTCATTCAGTCAGTAGCTTCAAACATTTCTGGTATATGAAAAACGTTTTTCAATGGCAAAAATCAATGAATATTGTAAATGCACAAACAGTAATATCTCCACATTGCAAGGTGCAATTCTGAAATTTTTTGCTTTTTCCTGCTAATCCTAGCATGATAAAGAAGATTCAAAGAGAGTGAGATGCCAGCTCCTTTCATTCAGTCAGTAGCTTCAAACATTTCTGGACGTTTTTCAATGGCAAAAATCAATGAATATTGTAAATGCACAAACAGTAATATCTCCACATTGCAAGGTGCAATTCTGAAATTTTTTGCTTTTTCCTGTTAATCCTAGCATGATAAAGAAGATTCAAAGAGAGTGAGATGCCAGCTCCTTTCATTCAGTCAGTAGCTTCAAACATTTCTGGTATATGAAAAACGTTTTTCAATGGCAAAAATCAATGAATATTGTAAATGCACAAACAGTAATATCTCCACATTGCAAGGTGCAATTCTGAAATTTTTTGCTTTTTCCTGCTAATCCTAGCATGATAAAGAAGATTCAAAGAGAGTGAGATGCCAGCTCCTTTCATTCAGTCAGTAGCTTCAAACATTTCTGGTATATGAAAAACATGTTTTTCAATGGCAAAAATCAATGAATATTGTAAATGCACAAACAGTAATATCTCCACATTGCAAGGTGCAATTCTGAAATTTTTTGCTTTTTCCTGCTAATCCTAGCATGATAAAGAAGATTCAAAGAGAGTGAGATGCCAGCTCCTTTCATTCAGTCAGTAGCTTCAAACATTTCTGGTATATGAAAAACATGTTTTTCAATGGCAAAAATCAATGAATATTGTAAATGCACAAACAGTAATATCTCCACATTGCAAGGTGCAATTCTGAAATTTTTTGCTTTTTCCTGCTAATCCTAGCATGATAAAGAAGATTCAAAGAGAGTGAGATGCCAGCTCCTTTCATTCAGTCAGTAGCTTCAAACATTTCTGGACGTTTTTCAATGGCAAAAATCAATGAATATTGTAAATGCACAAACAGTAATATCTCCACATTGCAAGGTGCAATTCTGAAATTTTTTGCTTTTTCCTGCTAATCCTAGCATGATAAAGAAGATTCAAAGAGAGTGAGATGCCAGCTCCTTTCATTCAGTCAGTAGCTTCAAACATTTCTGGTATATGAAAAACATGTTTTTCAATGGCAAAAATCAATGAATATTGTAAATGCACAAACAGTAATATCTCCACATTGCAAGGTGCAATTCTGAAATTTTTTGCTTTTTCCTGCTAATCCTAGCATGATAAAGAAGATTCAAAGAGAGTGAGATGCCAGCTCCTTTCATTCAGTCAGTAGCTTCAAACATTTCTGGACGTTTTTCAATGGCAAAAATCAATGAATATTGTAAATGCACAAACAGTAATATCTCCACATTGCAAGGTGCAATTCTGAAATTTTTTGCTTTTTCCTGCTAATCCTAGCATGATAAAGAAGATTCAAAGAGAGTGAGATGCCAGCTCCTTTCATTCAGTCAGTAGCTTCAAACATTTCTGGACGTTTTTCAATGGCAAAAATCAATGAATATTGTAAATGCACAAACAGTAATATCTCCACATTGCAAGGTGCAATTCTGAAATTTTTTGCTTTTTCCTGCTAATCCTAGCATGATAAAGAAGATTCAAAGAGAGTGAGATGCCAGCTCCTTTCATTCAGTCAGTAGCTTCAAACATTTCTGGACGTTTTTCAATGGCAAAAATCAATGAATATTGTAAATGCACAAACAGTAATATCTCCACATTGCAAGGTGCAATTCTGAAATTTTTTGCTTTTTCCTGCTAATCCTAGCATGATAAAGAAGATTCAAAGAGAGTGAGATGCCAGCTCCTTTCATTCAGTCAGTAGCTTCAAACATTTCTGGACGTTTTTCAATGGCAAAAATCAATGAATATTGTAAATGCACAAACAGTAATATCTCCACATTGCAAGGTGCAATTCGGAAATTTTTTGCTTTTTCCTGTTAATCCTAGCATGATAAAGAAGATTCAAAGAGAGTGAGATGCCAGCTCCTTTCATTCAGTCAGTAGCTTCAAACATTTCTGGTATATGAAAAACATGTTTTTCAATGGCAAAAATCAATGAATATTGTAAATGCACAAACAGTAATATCTCCACATTGCAAGGTGCAATTCTGAAATTTTTTGCTTTTTCCTGCTAATCCTAGCATGATAAAGAAGATTCAAAGAGAGTGAGATGCCAGCTCCTTTCATTCAGTCAGTAGCTTCAAACATTTCTGGACGTTTTTCAATGGCAAAAATCAATGAATATTGTAAATGCACAAACAGTAATATCTCCACATTGCAAGGTGCAATTCTGAAATTTTTTGCTTTTTCCTGTTAATCCTAGCATGATAAAGAAGATTCAAAGAGAGTGAGATGCCAGCTCCTTTCATTCAGTCAGTAGCTTCAAACATTTCTGGTATATGAAAAACATGTTTTTCAATGGCAAAAATCAATGAATATTGTAAATGCACAAACAGTAATATCTCCACATTGCAAGGTGCAATTCTGAAATTTTTTGCTTTTTCCTGTTAATCCTAGCATGATAAAGAAGATTCAAAGAGAGTGAGATGCCAGCTCCTTTCATTCAGTCAGTAGCTTCAAACATTTCTGGTATATGAAAAACATGTTTTTCAATGGCAAAAATCAATGAATATTGTAAATGCACAAACAGTAATATCTCCACATTGCAAGGTGCAATTCTGAAATTTTTTGCTTTTTCCTGCTAATCCTAGCATGATAAAGAAGATTCAAAGAGAGTGAGATGCCAGCTCCTTTCATTCAGTCAGTAGCTTCAAACATTTCTGGACGTTTTTCAATGGCAAAAATCAATGAATATTGTAAATGCACAAACAGTAATATCTCCACATTGCAAGGTGCAATTCTGAAATTTTTTGCTTTTTCCTGTTAATCCTAGCATGATAAAGAAGATTCAAAGAGAGTGAGATGCCAGCTCCTTTCATTCAGTCAGTAGCTTCAAACCTTTCTGGTATATGAAAAACATGTTTTTCAATGGCAAAAATCAATGAATATTGTAAATGCACAAACAGTAATATCTCCACATTGCAAGGTGCAATTCTGAAATTTTTTGCTTTTTCCTGCTAATCCTAGCATGATAAAGAAGATTCAAAGAGAGTGAGATGCCAGCTCCTTTCATTCAGTCAGTAGCTTCAAACATTTCTGGTATATGAAAAACATGTTTTTCAATGGCAAAAATCAATGAATATTGTAAATGCACAAACAGTAATATCTCCACATTGCAAGGTGCAATTCTGAAATTTTTTGCTTTTTCCTGTTAATCCTAGCATGATAAAGAAGATTCAAAGAGAGTGAGATGCCAGCTCCTTTCATTCAGTCAGTAGCTTCAAACATTTCTGGACGTTTTTCAATGGCAAAAATCAATGAATATTGTAAATGCACAAACAGTAATATCTCCACATTGCAAGGTGCAATTCTGAAATTTTTTGCTTTTTCCTGTTAATCCTAGCATGATAAAGAAGATTCAAAGAGAGTGAGATGCCAGCTCCTTTTATTCAGTCAGTAGCTTCAAACATTTCTGGTATATGAAAAACATGTTTTTCAATGGCAAAAATCAATGAATATTGTAAATGCACAAACAGTAATATCTCCACATTGCAAGGTGCAATTCTGAAATTTTTTGCTTTTTCCTGCTAATCCTAGCATGATAAAGAAGATTCAAAGAGAGTGAGATGCCAGCTCCTTTCATTCAGTCAGTAGCTTCAAACATTTCTGGTATATGAAAAACATGTTTTTCAATGGCAAAAATCAATGAATATTGTAAATGCACAAACAGTAATATCTCCACATTGCAAGGTGCAATTCTGAAATTTTTTGCTTTTTCCTGCTAATCCTAGCATGATAAAGAAGATTCAAAGAGAGTGAGATGCCAGCTCCTTTCATTCAGTCAGTAGCTTCAAACATTTCTGGACGTTTTTCAATGGCAAAAATCAATGAATATTGTAAATGCACAAACAGTAATATCTCCACATTGCAAGGTGCAATTCTGAAATTTTTTGCTTTTTCCTGTTAATCCTAGCATGATAAAGAAGATTCAAAGAGAGTGAGATGCCAGCTCCTTTCATTCAGTCAGTAGCTTCAAACATTTCTGGTATATGAAAAACATGTTTTTCAATGGCAAAAATCAATGAATATTGTAAATGCACAAACAGTAATATCTCCACATTGCAAGGTGCAATTCTGAAATTTTTTGCTTTTTCCTGCTAATCCTAGCATGATAAAGAAGATTCAAAGAGAGTGAGATGCCAGCTCCTTTCATTCAGTCAGTAGCTTCAAACATTTCTGGTATATGAAAAACATGTTTTTCAATGGCAAAAATCAATGAATATTGTAAATGCACAAACAGTAATATCTCCACATTGCAAGGTGCAATTCTGAAATTTTTTGCTTTTTCCTGTTAATCCTAGCATGATAAAGAAGATTCAAAGAGAGTGAGATGCCAGCTCCTTTCATTCAGTCAGTAGCTTCAAACATTTCTGGACGTTTTTCAATGGCAAAAATCAATGAATATTGTAAATGCACAAACAGTAATATCTCCACATTGCAAGGTGCAATTCTGAAATTTTTTGCTTTTTCCTGTTAATCCTAGCATGATAAAGAAGATTCAAAGAGAGTGAGATGCCAGCTCCTTTTATTCAGTCAGTAGCTTCAAACATTTCTGGTATATGAAAAACATGTTTTTCAATGGCAAAAATCAATGAATATTGTAAATGCACAAACAGTAATATCTCCACATTGCAAGGTGCAATTCTGAAATTTTTTGCTTTTTCCTGCTAATCCTAGCATGATAAAGAAGATTCAAAGAGAGTGAGATGCCAGCTCCTTTCATTCAGTCAGTAGCTTCAAACATTTCTGGTATATGAAAAACATGTTTTTCAATGGCAAAAATCAATGAATATTGTAAATGCACAAACAGTAATATCTCCACATTGCAAGGTGCAATTCTGAAATTTTTTGCTTTTTCCTGCTAATCCTAGCATGATAAAGAAGATTCAAAGAGAGTGAGATGCCAGCTCCTTTCATTCAGTCAGTAGCTTCAAACATTTCTGGACGTTTTTCAATGGCAAAAATCAATGAATATTGTAAATGCACAAACAGTAATATCTCCACATTGCAAGGTGCAATTCTGAAATTTTTTGCTTTTTCCTGTTAATCCTAGCATGATAAAGAAGATTCAAAGAGAGTGAGATGCCAGCTCCTTTCATTCAGTCAGTAGCTTCAAACATTTCTGGTATATGAAAAACATGTTTTTCAATGGCAAAAATCAATGAATATTGTAAATGCACAAACAGTAATATCTCCACATTGCAAGGTGCAATTCTGAAATTTTTTGCTTTTTCCTGCTAATCCTAGCATGATAAAGAAGATTCAAAGAGAGTGAGATGCCAGCTCCTTTCATTCAGTCAGTAGCTTCAAACATTTCTGGTATATGAAAAACATGTTTTTCAATGGCAAAAATCAATGAATATTGTAAATGCACAAACAGTAATATCTCCACATTGCAAGGTGCAATTCTGAAATTTTTAGCTTTTTCCTGTTAATCCTAGCATGATAAAGATTCAAAGAGAGTGAGATGCCAGCTCCTTTCATTCAGTCAGTAGCTTCAAACATTTCTGGTATATGAAAAACGTTTTTCAATGGCAAAAATCAATGAATATTGTAAATGCACAAACAGTAATATCTCCACATTGCAAGGTGCAATTCTGAAATTTTTTGCTTTTTCCTGCTAATCCTAGCATGATAAAGAAGATTCAAAGAGAGTGAGATGCCAGCTCCTTTCATTCAGTCAGTAGCTTCAAACATTTCTGGACGTTTTTCAATGGCAAAAATCAATGAATATTGTAAATGCACAAACAGTAATATCTCCACATTGCAAGGTGCAATTCTGAAATTTTTTGCTTTTTCCTGCTAATCCTAGCATGATAAAGAAGATTCAAAGAGAGTGAGATGCCAGCTCCTTTCATTCAGTCAGTAGCTTCAAACATTTCTGGTATATGAAAAACATGTTTTTCAATGGCAAAAATCAATGAATATTGTAAATGCACAAACAGTAATATCTCCACATTGCAAGGTGCAATTCTGAAATTTTTTGCTTTTTCCTGCTAATCCTAGCATGATAAAGAAGATTCAAAGAGAGTGAGATGCCAGCTCCTTTCATTCAGTCAGTAGCTTCAAACATTTCTGGACGTTTTTCAATGGCAAAAATCAATGAATATTGTAAATGCACAAACAGTAATATCTCCACATTGCAAGGTGCAATTCTGAAATTTTTTGCTTTTTCCTGCTAATCCTAGCATGATAAAGAAGATTCAAAGAGAGTGAGATGCCAGCTCCTTTCATTCAGTCAGTAGCTTCAAACATTTCTGGTATATGAAAAACATGTTTTTCAATGGCAAAAATCAATGAATATTGTAAATGCACAAACAGTAATATCTCCACATTGCAAGGTGCAATTCTGAAATTTTTTGCTTTTTCCTGCTAATCCTAGCATGATAAAGAAGATTCAAAGAGAGTGAGATGCCAGCTCCTTTCATTCAGTCAGTAGCTTCAAACATTTCTGGTATATGAAAAACATGTTTTTCAATGGCAAAAATCAATGAATATTGTAAATGCACAAACAGTAATATCTCCACATTGCAAGGTGCAATTCTGAAATTTTTTGCTTTTTCCTGCTAATCCTAGCATGATAAAGAAGATTCAAAGAGAGTGAGATGCCAGCTCCTTTCATTCAGTCAGTAGCTTCAAACATTTCTGGTATATGAAAAACATGTTTTTCAATGGCAAAAATCAATGAATATTGTAAATGCACAAACAGTAATATCTCCACATTGCAAGGTGCAATTCTGAAATTTTTAGCTTTCTCTGTTAATCCTAGCATGATAAAGAAGATTCAAAGAGAGTGAGATGCCAGCTCCTTTCATTCAGTCAGTAGCTTCAAACATTTCTGGACGTTTTTCAATGGCAAAAATCAATGAATATTGTAAATGCACAAACAGTAATATCTCCACATTGCAAGGTGCAATTCTGAAATTTTTTGCTTTTTCCTGTTAATCCTAGCATGATAAAGAAGATTCAAAGAGAGTGAGATGCCAGCTCCTTTCATTCAGTCAGTAGCTTCAAACATTTCTGGTATATGAAAAACGTTTTTCAATGGCAAAAATCAATGAATATTGTAAATGCACAAACAGTAATATCTCCACATTGCAAGGTGCAATTCTGAAATTTTTTGCTTTTTCCTGCTAATCCTAGCATGATAAAGAAGATTCAAAGAGAGTGAGATGCCAGCTCCTTTCATTCAGTCAGTAGCTTCAAACATTTCTGGACGTTTTTCAATGGCAAAAATCAATGAATATTGTAAATGCACAAACAGTAATATCTCCACATTGCAAGGTGCAATTCTGAAATTTTTTGCTTTTTCCTGCTAATCCTAGCATGATAAAGAAGATTCAAAGAGAGTGAGATGCCAGCTCCTTTCATTGTCAGTAGCTTCAAACATTTCTGGTATATGAAAAACATGTTTTTCAATGGCAAAAATCAATGAATATTGTAAATGCACAAACAGTAATATCTCCACATTGCAAGGTGCAATTCTGAAATTTTTTGCTTTTTCCTGCTAATCCTAGCATGATAAAGAAGATTCAAAGAGAGTGAGATGCCAGCTCCTTTCATTCAGTCAGTAGCTTCAAACATTTCTGGACGTTTTTCAATGGCAAAAATCAATGAATATTGTTAATGCACAAACAGTAATATCTCCACATTGCAAGGTGCAATTCTGAATTTTTTTGCTTTTTCCTGCTAATCCTAGCATGATAAAGAAGATTCAAAGAGAGTGAGATGCCAGCTCCTTTCATTCAGTCAGTAGCTTCAAACATTTCTGGTATATGAAAAACATGTTTTTCAATGGCAAAAATCAATGAATATTGTAAATGCACAAACAGTAATATCTCCACATTGCAAGGTGCAATTCTGAAATTTTTTGCTTTTTCCTGCTAATCCTAGCATGATAAAGAAGATTCAAAGAGAGTGAGATGCCAGCTCCTTTCATTCAGTCAGTAGCTTCAAACATTTCTGGTATATGAAAAACATGTTTTTCAATGGCAAAAATCAATGAATATTGTAAATGCACAAACAGTAATATCTCCACATTGGAAGGTGCAATTCTGAAATTTTTAGCTTTCTCTGTTAATCCTAGCATGATAAAGAAGATTCAAAGAGAGTGAGATGCCAGCTCCTTTCATTCAGTCAGTAGCTTCAAACATTTCTGGACGTTTTTCAATGGCAAAAATCAATGAATATTGTAAATGCACAAACATTAATATCTCCACATTGCAAGGTGCAATTCTGAAATTTTTTGCTTTTTCCTGTTAATCCTAGCATGATAAAGAAGATTCAAAGAGAGTGAGATGCCAGCTCCTTTCATTCAGTCAGTAGCTTCAAACATTTCTGGTATATGAAAAACGTTTTTCAATGGCAAAAATCAATGAATATTGTAAATGCACAAACAGTAATATCTCCACATTGCAAGGTGCAATTCTGAAATTTTTTGCTTTTTCCTGCTAATCCTAGCATGATAAAGAAGATTCAAAGAGAGTGAGATGCCAGCTCCTTTCATTCAGTCAGTAGCTTCAAACATTTCTGGACGTTTTTCAATGGCAAAAATGAATGAATATTGTAAATGCACAAACAGTAATATCTCCACATTGCAAGGTGCAATTCTGAAATTTTTTGCTTTTTCCTGCTAATCCTAGCATGATAAAGAAGATTCAAAGAGAGTGAGATGCCAGCTCCTTTCATTCAGTCAGTAGCTTCAAACATTTCTGGTATATGAAAAACATGTTTTTCAATGGCAAAAATCAATGAATATTGTAAATGCACAAACAGTAATATCTCCACATTGCAAGGTGCAATTCTGAAATTTTTTGCTTTTTCCTGCTAATCCTAGCATGATAAAGAAGATTCAAAGAGAGTGAGATGCCAGCTCCTTTCATTCAGTCAGTAGCTTCAAACATTTCTGGTATATGAAAAACATGTTTTTCAATGGCAAAAATCAATGAATATTGTAAATGCACAAACAGTAATATCTCCACATTGCAAGGTGCAATTCTGAAATTTTTTGCTTTTTCCTGCTAATCCTAGCATGATAAAGAAGATTCAAAGAGAGTGAGATGCCAGCTCCTTTCATTCAGTCAGTAGCTTCAAACATTTCTGGACGTTTTTCAATGGCAAAAATCAATGAATATTGTAAATGCACAAACAGTAATATCTCCACATTGCAAGGTGCAATTCTGAAATTTTTTGCTTTTTCCTGCTAATCCTAGCATGATAAAGAAGATTCAAAGAGAGTGAGATGCCAGCTCCTTTCATTCAGTCAGTAGCTTCAAACATTTCTGGTATATGAAAAACATGTTTTTCAATGGCAAAAATCAATGAATATTGTAAATGCACAAACAGTAATATCTCCACATTGCAAGGTGCAATTCTGAAATTTTTTGCTTTTTCCTGCTAATCCTAGCATGATAAAGAAGATTCAAAGAGAGTGAGATGCCAGCTCCTTTCATTCAGTCAGTAGCTTCAAACATTTCTGGACGTTTTTCAATGGCAAAAATCAATGAATATTGTAAATGCACAAACAGTAATATCTCCACATTGCAAGGTGCAATTCTGAAATTTTTTGCTTTTTCCTGCTAATCCTAGCATGATAAAGAAGATTCAAAGAGAGTGAGATGCCAGCTCCTTTCATTCAGTCAGTAGCTTCAAACATTTCTGGTATATGAAAAACATGTTTTTCAATGGCAAAAATCAATGAATATTGTAAATGCACAAACAGTAATATCTCCACATTGCAAGGTGCAATTCTGAAATTTTTTGCTTTTTCCTGCTAATCCTAGCATGATAAAGAAGATTCAAAGAGAGTGAGATGCCAGCTCCTTTCATTCAGTCAGTAGCTTCAAACATTTCTGGTATATGAAAAACATGTTTTTCAATGGCAAAAATCAATGAATATTGTAAATGCACAAACAGTAATATCTCCACATTGCAAGGTGCAATTCTGAAATTTTTTGCTTTTTCCTGCTAATCCTAGCATGATAAAGAAGATTCAAAGAGAGTGAGATGCCAGCTCCTTTCATTCAGTCAGTAGCTTCAAACATTTCTGGTATATGAAAAACATGTTTTTCAATGGCAAAAATCAATGAATATTGTAAATGCACAAACAGTAATATCTCCACATTGCAAGGTGCAATTCTGAAATTTTTAGCTTTCTCTGTTAATCCTAGCATGATAAAGAAGATTCAAAGAGAGTGAGATGCCAGCTCCTTTCATTCAGTCAGTAGCTTCAAACATTTCTGGACGTTTTTCAATGGCAAAAATCAATGAATATTGTAAATGCACAAACATTAATATCTCCACATTGCAAGGTGCAATTCTGAAATTTTTTGCTTTTTCCTGTTAATCCTAGCATGATAAAGAAGATTCAAAGAGAGTGAGATGCCAGCTCCTTTCATTCAGTCAGTAGCTTCAAACATTTCTGGACGTTTTTCAATGGCAAAAATCAATGAATATTGTAAATGCACAAACAGTAATATCTCCACATTGCAAGGTGCAATTCTGAAATTTTTTGCTTTTTCCTGTTAATCCTAGCATGATAAAGAAGATTCAAAGAGAGTGAGATGCCAGCTCCTTTCATTCAGTCAGTAGCTTCAAACATTTCTGGTATATGAAAAACATGTTTTTCAATGGCAAAAATCAATGAATATTGTAAATGCACAAACAGTAATATCTCCACATTGCAAGGTGCAATTCTGAAATTTTTTGCTTTTTCCTGTTAATCCTAGCATGATAAAGAAGATTCAAAGAGAGTGAGATGCCAGCTCCTTTCATTCAGTCAGTAGCTTCAAACATTTCTGGTATATGAAAAACATGTTTTTCAATGGCAAAAATCAATGAATATTGTAAATGCACAAACAGTAATATCTCCACATTGCAAGGTGCAATTCTGAAATTTTTTGCTTTTTCCTGCTAATCCTAGCATGATAAAGAAGATTCAAAGAGAGTGAGATGCCAGCTCCTTTCATTCAGTCAGTAGCTTCAAACATTTCTGGACGTTTTTCAATGGCAAAAATCAATGAATATTGTAAATGCACAAACAGTAATATCTCCACATTGCAAGGTGCAATTCTGAAATTTTTTGCTTTTTCCTGTTAATCCTAGCATGATAAAGAAGATTCAAAGAGAGTGAGATGCCAGCTCCTTTCATTCAGTCAGTAGCTTCAAACATTTCTGGTATGTGAAAAACATGTTTTTCAATGGCAAAAATCAATGAATATTGTAAATGCACAAACAGTAATATCTCCACATTGCAAGGTGCAATTCTGAAATTTTTTGCTTTTTCCTGCTAATCCTAGCATGATAAAGAAGATTCAAAGAGAGTGAGATGCCAGCTCCTTTCATTCAGTCAGTAGCTTCAAACATTTCTGGTATATGAAAAACATGTTTTTCAATGGCAAAAATCAATGAATATTGTAAATGCACAAACAGTAATATCTCCACATTGCAAGGTGCAATTCTGAAATTTTTAGCTTTTTCCTGTTAATCCTAGCATGATAAAGATTCAAAGAGAGTGAGATGCCAGCTCCTTTCATTCAGTCAGTAGCTTCAAACATTTCTGGTATATGAAAAACGTTTTTCAATGGCAAAAATCAATGAATATTGTAAATGCACAAACAGTAATATCTCCACATTGCAAGGTGCAATTCTGAAATTTTTTGCTTTTTCCTGCTAATCCTAGCATGATAAAGAAGATTCAAAGAGAGTGAGATGCCAGCTCCTTTCATTCAGTCAGTAGCTTCAAACATTTCTGGACGTTTTTCAATGGCAAAAATCAATGAATATTGTAAATGCACAAACAGTAATATCTCCACATTGCAAGGTGCAATTCTGAAATTTTTTGCTTTTTCCTGCTAATCCTAGCATGATAAAGAAGATTCAAAGAGAGTGAGATGCCAGCTCCTTTCATTCAGTCAGTAGCTTCAAACATTTCTGGTATATGAAAAACATGTTTTTCAATGGCAAAAATCAATGAATATTGTAAATGCACAAACAGTAATATCTCCACATTGCAAGGTGCAATTCTGAAATTTTTTGCTTTTTCCTGCTAATCCTAGCATGATAAAGAAGATTCAAAGAGAGTGAGATGCCAGCTCCTTTCATTCAGTCAGTAGCTTCAAACATTTCTGGACGTTTTTCAATGGCAAAAATCAATGAATATTGTAAATGCACAAACAGTAATATCTCCACATTGCAAGGTGCAATTCTGAAATTTTTTGCTTTTTCCTGCTAATCCTAGCATGATAAAGAAGATTCAAAGAGAGTGAGATGCCAGCTCCTTTCATTCAGTCAGTAGCTTCAAACATTTCTGGTATATGAAAAACATGTTTTTCAATGGCAAAAATCAATGAATATTGTAAATGCACAAACAGTAATATCTCCACATTGCAAGGTGCAATTCTGAAATTTTTTGCTTTTTCCTGCTAATCCTAGCATGATAAAGAAGATTCAAAGAGAGTGAGATGCCAGCTCCTTTCATTCAGTCAGTAGCTTCAAACATTTCTGGTATATGAAAAACATGTTTTTCAATGGCAAAAATCAATGAATATTGTAAATGCACAAACAGTAATATCTCCACATTGCAAGGTGCAATTCTGAAATTTTTTGCTTTTTCCTGCTAATCCTAGCATGATAAAGAAGATTCAAAGAGAGTGAGATGCCAGCTCCTTTCATTCAGTCAGTAGCTTCAAACATTTCTGGACGTTTTTCAATGGCAAAAATCAATGAATATTGTTAATGCACAAACAGTAATATCTCCACATTGCAAGGTGCAATTCTGAATTTTTTTGCTTTTTCCTGCTAATCCTAGCATGATAAAGAAGATTCAAAGAGAGTGAGATGCCAGCTCCTTTCATTCAGTCAGTAGCTTCAAACATTTCTGGTATATGAAAAACATGTTTTTCAATGGCAAAAATCAATGAATATTGTAAATGCACAAACAGTAATATCTCCACATTGCAAGGTGCAATTCTGAAATTTTTTGCTTTTTCCTGCTAATCCTAGCATGATAAAGAAGATTCAAAGAGAGTGAGATGCCAGCTCCTTTCATTCAGTCAGTAGCTTCAAACATTTCTGGTATATGAAAAACATGTTTTTCAATGGCAAAAATCAATGAATATTGTAAATGCACAAACAGTAATATCTCCACATTGGAAGGTGCAATTCTGAAATTTTTAGCTTTCTCTGTTAATCCTAGCATGATAAAGAAGATTCAAAGAGAGTGAGATGCCAGCTCCTTTCATTCAGTCAGTAGCTTCAAACATTTCTGGACGTTTTTCAATGGCAAAAATCAATGAATATTGTAAATGCACAAACATTAATATCTCCACATTGCAAGGTGCAATTCTGAAATTTTTTGCTTTTTCCTGTTAATCCTAGCATGATAAAGAAGATTCAAAGAGAGTGAGATGCCAGCTCCTTTCATTCAGTCAGTAGCTTCAAACATTTCTGGTATATGAAAAACGTTTTTCAATGGCAAAAATCAATGAATATTGTAAATGCACAAACAGTAATATCTCCACATTGCAAGGTGCAATTCTGAAATTTTTTGCTTTTTCCTGCTAATCCTAGCATGATAAAGAAGATTCAAAGAGAGTGAGATGCCAGCTCCTTTCATTCAGTCAGTAGCTTCAAACATTTCTGGACGTTTTTCAATGGCAAAAATGAATGAATATTGTAAATGCACAAACAGTAATATCTCCACATTGCAAGGTGCAATTCTGAAATTTTTTGCTTTTTCCTGCTAATCCTAGCATGATAAAGAAGATTCAAAGAGAGTGAGATGCCAGCTCCTTTCATTCAGTCAGTAGCTTCAAACATTTCTGGTATATGAAAAACATGTTTTTCAATGGCAAAAATCAATGAATATTGTAAATGCACAAACAGTAATATCTCCACATTGCAAGGTGCAATTCTGAAATTTTTTGCTTTTTCCTGCTAATCCTAGCATGATAAAGAAGATTCAAAGAGAGTGAGATGCCAGCTCCTTTCATTCAGTCAGTAGCTTCAAACATTTCTGGTATATGAAAAACATGTTTTTCAATGGCAAAAATCAATGAATATTGTAAATGCACAAACAGTAATATCTCCACATTGCAAGGTGCAATTCTGAAATTTTTTGCTTTTTCCTGCTAATCCTAGCATGATAAAGAAGATTCAAAGAGAGTGAGATGCCAGCTCCTTTCATTCAGTCAGTAGCTTCAAACATTTCTGGACGTTTTTCAATGGCAAAAATCAATGAATATTGTAAATGCACAAACAGTAATATCTCCACATTGCAAGGTGCAATTCTGAAATTTTTTGCTTTTTCCTGCTAATCCTAGCATGATAAAGAAGATTCAAAGAGAGTGAGATGCCAGCTCCTTTCATTCAGTCAGTAGCTTCAAACATTTCTGGTATATGAAAAACATGTTTTTCAATGGCAAAAATCAATGAATATTGTAAATGCACAAACAGTAATATCTCCACATTGCAAGGTGCAATTCTGAAATTTTTTGCTTTTTCCTGCTAATCCTAGCATGATAAAGAAGATTCAAAGAGAGTGAGATGCCAGCTCCTTTCATTCAGTCAGTAGCTTCAAACATTTCTGGACGTTTTTCAATGGCAAAAATCAATGAATATTGTAAATGCACAAACAGTAATATCTCCACATTGCAAGGTGCAATTCTGAAATTTTTTGCTTTTTCCTGCTAATCCTAGCATGATAAAGAAGATTCAAAGAGAGTGAGATGCCAGCTCCTTTCATTCAGTCAGTAGCTTCAAACATTTCTGGTATATGAAAAACATGTTTTTCAATGGCAAAAATCAATGAATATTGTAAATGCACAAACAGTAATATCTCCACATTGCAAGGTGCAATTCTGAAATTTTTTGCTTTTTCCTGCTAATCCTAGCATGATAAAGAAGATTCAAAGAGAGTGAGATGCCAGCTCCTTTCATTCAGTCAGTAGCTTCAAACATTTCTGGTATATGAAAAACATGTTTTTCAATGGCAAAAATCAATGAATATTGTAAATGCACAAACAGTAATATCTCCACATTGCAAGGTGCAATTCTGAAATTTTTTGCTTTTTCCTGCTAATCCTAGCATGATAAAGAAGATTCAAAGAGAGTGAGATGCCAGCTCCTTTCATTCAGTCAGTAGCTTCAAACATTTCTGGTATATGAAAAACATGTTTTTCAATGGCAAAAATCAATGAATATTGTAAATGCACAAACAGTAATATCTCCACATTGCAAGGTGCAATTCTGAAATTTTTAGCTTTCTCTGTTAATCCTAGCATGATAAAGAAGATTCAAAGAGAGTGAGATGCCAGCTCCTTTCATTCAGTCAGTAGCTTCAAACATTTCTGGACGTTTTTCAATGGCAAAAATCAATGAATATTGTAAATGCACAAACATTAATATCTCCACATTGCAAGGTGCAATTCTGAAATTTTTTGCTTTTTCCTGTTAATCCTAGCATGATAAAGAAGATTCAAAGAGAGTGAGATGCCAGCTCCTTTCATTCAGTCAGTAGCTTCAAACATTTCTGGACGTTTTTCAATGGCAAAAATCAATGAATATTGTAAATGCACAAACAGTAATATCTCCACATTGCAAGGTGCAATTCTGAAATTTTTTGCTTTTTCCTGTTAATCCTAGCATGATAAAGAAGATTCAAAGAGAGTGAGATGCCAGCTCCTTTCATTCAGTCAGTAGCTTCAAACATTTCTGGTATATGAAAAACATGTTTTTCAATGGCAAAAATCAATGAATATTGTAAATGCACAAACAGTAATATCTCCACATTGCAAGGTGCAATTCTGAAATTTTTTGCTTTTTCCTGTTAATCCTAGCATGATAAAGAAGATTCAAAGAGAGTGAGATGCCAGCTCCTTTCATTCAGTCAGTAGCTTCAAACATTTCTGGTATATGAAAAACATGTTTTTCAATGGCAAAAATCAATGAATATTGTAAATGCACAAACAGTAATATCTCCACATTGCAAGGTGCAATTCTGAAATTTTTTGCTTTTTCCTGCTAATCCTAGCATGATAAAGAAGATTCAAAGAGAGTGAGATGCCAGCTCCTTTCATTCAGTCAGTAGCTTCAAACATTTCTGGACGTTTTTCAATGGCAAAAATCAATGAATATTGTAAATGCACAAACAGTAATATCTCCACATTGCAAGGTGCAATTCTGAAATTTTTTGCTTTTTCCTGTTAATCCTAGCATGATAAAGAAGATTCAAAGAGAGTGAGATGCCAGCTCCTTTCATTCAGTCAGTAGCTTCAAACATTTCTGGTATGTGAAAAACATGTTTTTCAATGGCAAAAATCAATGAATATTGTAAATGCACAAACAGTAATATCTCCACATTGCAAGGTGCAATTCTGAAATTTTTTGCTTTTTCCTGCTAATCCTAGCATGATAAAGAAGATTCAAAGAGAGTGAGATGCCAGCTCCTTTCATTCAGTCAGTAGCTTCAAACATTTCTGGTATATGAAAAACATGTTTTTCAATGGCAAAAATCAATGAATATTGTAAATGCACAAACAGTAATATCTCCACATTGCAAGGTGCAATTCTGAAATTTTTAGCTTTTTCCTGTTAATCCTAGCATGATAAAGATTCAAAGAGAGTGAGATGCCAGCTCCTTTCATTCAGTCAGTAGCTTCAAACATTTCTGGTATATGAAAAACGTTTTTCAATGGCAAAAATCAATGAATATTGTAAATGCACAAACAGTAATATCTCCACATTGCAAGGTGCAATTCTGAAATTTTTTGCTTTTTCCTGCTAATCCTAGCATGATAAAGAAGATTCAAAGAGAGTGAGATGCCAGCTCCTTTCATTCAGTCAGTAGCTTCAAACATTTCTGGACGTTTTTCAATGGCAAAAATCAATGAATATTGTAAATGCACAAACAGTAATATCTCCACATTGCAAGGTGCAATTCTGAAATTTTTTGCTTTTTCCTGCTAATCCTAGCATGATAAAGAAGATTCAAAGAGAGTGAGATGCCAGCTCCTTTCATTCAGTCAGTAGCTTCAAACATTTCTGGTATATGAAAAACATGTTTTTCAATGGCAAAAATCAATGAATATTGTAAATGCACAAACAGTAATATCTCCACATTGCAAGGTGCAATTCTGAAATTTTTTGCTTTTTCCTGCTAATCCTAGCATGATAAAGAAGATTCAAAGAGAGTGAGATGCCAGCTCCTTTCATTCAGTCAGTAGCTTCAAACATTTCTGGACGTTTTTCAATGGCAAAAATCAATGAATATTGTAAATGCACAAACAGTAATATCTCCACATTGCAAGGTGCAATTCTGAAATTTTTTGCTTTTTCCTGCTAATCCTAGCATGATAAAGAAGATTCAAAGAGAGTGAGATGCCAGCTCCTTTCATTCAGTCAGTAGCTTCAAACATTTCTGGTATATGAAAAACATGTTTTTCAATGGCAAAAATCAATGAATATTGTAAATGCACAAACAGTAATATCTCCACATTGCAAGGTGCAATTCTGAAATTTTTTGCTTTTTCCTGCTAATCCTAGCATGATAAAGAAGATTCAAAGAGAGTGAGATGCCAGCTCCTTTCATTCAGTCAGTAGCTTCAAACATTTCTGGTATATGAAAAACATGTTTTTCAATGGCAAAAATCAATGAATATTGTAAATGCACAAACAGTAATATCTCCACATTGCAAGGTGCAATTCTGAAATTTTTTGCTTTTTCCTGCTAATCCTAGCATGATAAAGAAGATTCAAAGAGAGTGAGATGCCAGCTCCTTTCATTCAGTCAGTAGCTTCAAACATTTCTGGTATATGAAAAACATGTTTTTCAATGGCAAAAATCAATGAATATTGTAAATGCACAAACAGTAATATCTCCACATTGCAAGGTGCAATTCTGAAATTTTTAGCTTTCTCTGTTAATCCTAGCATGATAAAGAAGATTCAAAGAGAGTGAGATGCCAGCTCCTTTCATTCAGTCAGTAGCTTCAAACATTTCTGGACGTTTTTCAATGGCAAAAATCAATGAATATTGTAAATGCACAAACAGTAATATCTCCACATTGCAAGGTGCAATTCTGAAATTTTTTGCTTTTTCCTGTTAATCCTAGCATGATAAAGAAGATTCAAAGAGAGTGAGATGCCAGCTCCTTTCATTCAGTCAGTAGCTTCAAACATTTCTGGTATATGAAAAACGTTTTTCAATGGCAAAAATCAATGAATATTGTAAATGCACAAACAGTAATATCTCCACATTGCAAGGTGCAATTCTGAAATTTTTTGCTTTTTCCTGCTAATCCTAGCATGATAAAGAAGATTCAAAGAGAGTGAGATGCCAGCTCCTTTCATTCAGTCAGTAGCTTCAAACATTTCTGGATGTTTTTCAATGGCAAAAATCAATGAATATTGTAAATGCACAAACAGTAATATCTCCACATTGCAAGGTGCAATTCTGAAATTTTTTGCTTTTTCCTGCTAAGCCTAGCATGATAAAGAAGATTCAAAGAGAGTGAGATGCCAGCTCCTTTCATTGTCAGTAGCTTCAAACATTTCTGGTATATGAAAAACATGTTTTTCAATGGCAAAAATCAATGAATATTGTAAATGCACAAACAGTAATATCTCCACATTGCAAGGTGCAATTCTGAAATTTTTTGCTTTTTCCTGCTAATCCTAGCATGATAAAGAAGATTCAAAGAGAGTGAGATGCCAGCTCCTTTCATTCAGTCAGTAGCTTCAAACATTTCTGGACGTTTTTCAATGGCAAAAATCAATGAATATTGTAAATGCACAAACAGTAATATCTCCACATTGCAAGGTGCAATTCTGAATTTTTTTGCTTTTTCCTGCTAATCCTAGCATGATAAAGAAGATTCAAAGAGAGTGAGATGCCAGCTCCTTTCATTCAGTCAGTAGCTTCAAACATTTCTGGTATATGAAAAACATGTTTTTCAATGGCAAAAATCAATGAATATTGTAAATGCACAAACAGTAATATCTCCACATTGCAAGGTGCAATTCTGAAATTTTTTGCTTTTTCCTGCTAATCCTAGCATGATAAAGAAGATTCAAAGAGAGTGAGATGCCAGCTCCTTTCATTCAGTCAGTAGCTTCAAACATTTCTGGTATATGAAAAACATGTTTTTCAATGGCAAAAATCAATGAATATTGTAAATGCACAAACAGTAATATCTCCACATTGCAAGGTGCAATTCTGAAATTTTTTGCTTTTTCCTGCTAATCCTAGCATGATAAAGAAGATTCAAAGAGAGTGAGATGCCAGCTCCTTTCATTCAGTCAGTAGCTTCAAACATTTCTGGTATATGAAAAACATGTTTTTCAATGGCAAAAATCAATGAATATTGTAAATGCACAAACAGTAATATCTCCACATTGCAAGGTGCAATTCTGAAATTTTTTGCTTTTTCCTGTTAATCCTAGCATGATAAAGAAGATTCAAAGAGAGTGAGATGCCAGCTCCTTTCATTCAGTCAGTAGCTTTAAACATTTCTGGACGTTTTTCAATGGCAAAAATCAATGAATATTGTAAATGCACAAACAGTAATATCTCCACATTGCAAGGTGCAATTCTGAAATTTTTTGCTTTTTCCTGTTAATCCTAGCATGATAAAGAAGATTCAAAGAGAGTGAGATGCCAGCTCCTTTCATTCAGTCAGTAGCTTCAAACATTTCTGGTATATGAAAAACGTTTTTCAATGGCAAAAATCAATGAATATTGTAAATGCACAAACAGTAATATCTCCACATTGCAAGGTGCAATTCTGAAATTTTTTGCTTTTTCCTGCTAATCCTAGCATGATAAAGAAGATTCAAAGAGAGTGAGATGCCAGCTCCTTTCATTCAGTCAGTAGCTTCAAACATTTCTGGACGTTTTTCAATGGCAAAAATCAATGAATATTGTAAATGCACAAACAGTAATATCTCCACATTGCAAGGTGCAATTCTGAAATTTTTTGCTTTTTCCTGCTAATCCTAGCATGATAAAGAAGATTCAAAGAGAGTGAGATGCCAGCTCCTTTCATTCAGTCAGTAGCTTCAAACATTTCTGGACGTTTTTCAATGGCAAAAATCAATGAATATTGTAAATGCACAAACAGTAATATCTCCACATTGCAAGGTGCTATTCTGAAATTTTTTGCTTTTTCCTGCTAATCCTAGCATGATAAAGAAGATTCAAAGAGCGTGAGATGCCAGCTCCTTTCATTCAGTCAGTAGCTTCAAACATTTCTGGACGTTTTTCAATGGCAAAAATCAATGAATATTGTAAATGCACAAACAGTAATATCTCCACATTGCAAGGTGCAATTCTGAAATTTTTTGCTTTTTCCTGCTAATCCTAGCATGATAAAGAAGATTCAAAGAGAGTGAGATGCCAGCTCCTTTCATTCAGTCAGTAGCTTCAAACATTTCTGGTATATGAAAAACATGTTTTTCAATGGCAAAAATCAATGAATATTGTAAATGCACAAACAGTAATATCTCCACATTGCAAGGTGCAATTCTGAAATTTTTTGCTTTTTCCTGCTAATCCTAGCATGATAAAGAAGATTCAAAGAGAGTGAGATGCCAGCTCCTTTCATTCAGTCAGTAGCTTCAAACATTTCTGGACGTTTTTCAATGGCAAAAATCAATGAATATTGTAAATGCACAAACAGTAATATCTCCACATTGCAAGGTGCAATTCTGAAATTTTTTGCTTTTTCCTGTTAATCCTAGCATGATAAAGAAGATTCAAAGAGAGTGAGATGCCAGCTCCTTTCATTCAGTCAGTAGCTTCAAACATTTCTGGTATATGAAAAACATGTTTTTCAATGGCAAAAATCAATGAATATTGTAAATGCACAAACAATAATATCTCCATATTGCAAGGTGCAATTCTGAAATTTTTTGCTTTTTCCTGCTAATCCTAGCATGATAAAGAAGATTCAAAGAGAGTGAGATGCCAGCTCCTTTCATTCAGTCAGTAGCTTCAAACATTTCTGGACGTTTTTCAATGGCAAAAATCAATGAATATTGTAAATGCACAAACAGTAATATCTCCACATTGCAAGGTGCAATTCTGAAATTTTTTGCTTTTTCCTGTTAATAATAGCATGATAAAGAAGATTCAAAGAGAGTGAGATGCCAGCTCCTTTCATTCAGTCAGTAGCTTCAAACATTTCTGGTATATGAAAAACATGTTTTTCAATGGCAAAAATCAATGAATATTGTAAATGCACAAACAGTAATATCTCCACATTGCAAGGTGCAATTCTGAAATTTTTTGCTTTTTCCTGTTAATCCTAGCATGATAAAGAAGATTCAAAGAGAGTGAGATGCCAGCTCCTTTCATTCAGTCAGTAGCTTCAAACATTTCTGGTATATGAAAAACATGTTTTTCAATGGCAAAAATCAATGAATATTGTAAATGCACAAACAGTAATATCTCCACATTGCAAGGTGCAATTCTGAAATTTTTTGCTTTTTCCTGCTAATCCTAGCATGATAAAGAAGATTCAAAGAGAGTGAGATGCCAGCTCCTTTCATTCAGTCAGTAGCTTCAAACATTTCTGGACGTTTTTCAATGGCAAAAATCAATGAATATTGTAAATGCACAAACAGTAATATCTCCACATTGCAAGGTGCAATTCTGAAATTTTTTGCTTTTTCCTGTTAATCCTAGCATGATAAAGAAGATTCAAAGAGAGTGAGATGCCAGCTCCTTTCATTCAGTCAGTAGCTTCAAACATTTCTGGTATATGAAAAACATGTTTTTCAATGGCAAAAATCAATGAATATTGTAAATGCACAAACAGTAATATCTCCACATTGCAAGGTGCAATTCTGAAATTTTTTGCTTTTTCCTGCTAATCCTAGCATGATAAAGAAGATTCAAAGAGAGTGAGATGCCAGCTCCTTTCATTCAGTCAGTAGCTTCAAACATTTCTGGTATATGAAAAACATGTTTTTCAATGGCAAAAATCAATGAATATTGTAAATGCACAAACAGTAATATCTCCACATTGCAAGGTGCAATTCTGAAATTTTTAGCTTTTTCCTGTTAATCCTAGCATGATAAAGATTAAAAGAGAGTGAGATGCCAGCTCCTTTCATTCAGTCAGTAGCTTCAAACATTTCTGGACGTTTTTCAATGGCAAAAATCAATGAATATTGTAAATGCACAAACAGTAATATCTCCACATTGCAAGGTGCAATTCTGAAATTTTTTGCTTTTTCCTGCTAATCCTAGCATGATAAAGAAGATTCAAAGAGAGTGAGATGCCAGCTCCTTTCATTCAGTCAGTAGCTTCAAACATTTCTGGTATATGAAAAACATGTTTTTCAATGGCAAAAATCAATGAATATTGTAAATGCACAAACAGTAATATCTCCACATTGCAAGGTGCAATTCTGAAATTTTTTGCTTTTTCCTGCTAATCCTAGCATGATAAAGAAGATTCAAAGAGAGTGAGATGCCAGCTCCTTTCATTCAGTCAGTAGCTTCAAACATTTCTGGACGTTTTTCAATGGCAAAAATCAATGAATATTGTAAATGCACAAACAGTAATATCTCCACATTGCAAGGTGCAATTCTGAAATTTTTTGCTTTTCCTGCTAATCCTAGCATGATAAAGAAGATTCAAAGAGAGTGAGATGCCAGCTCCTTTCATTCAGTCAGTAGCTTCAAACATTTCTGGTATATGAAAAACATGTTTTTCAATGGCAAAAATCAATGAATATTGTAAATGCACAAACAGTAATATCTCCACATTGCAAGGTGCAATTCTGAAATTTTTTGCTTTTTCCTGCTAATCCTAGCATGATAAAGAAGATTCAAAGAGAGTGAGATGCCAGCTCCTTTCATTCAGTCAGTAGCTTCAAACATTTCTGGACGTTTTTCAATGGCAAAAATCAATGAATATTGTAAATGCACAAACAGTAATATCTCCACATTGCAAGGTGCAATTCTGAAATTTTTTGCTTTTTCCTGTTAATCCTAGCATGATAAAGAAGATTCAAAGAGAGTGAGATGCCAGCTCCTTTCATTCAGTCAGTAGCTTCAAACATTTCTGGTATATGAAAAACATGTTTTTCAATGGCAAAAATCAATGAATATTGTAAATGCACAAACAGTAATATCTCCACATTGCAAGGTGCAATTCTGAAATTTTTTGCTTTTTCCTGCTAATCCTAGCATGATAAAGAAGATTCAAAGAGAGTGAGATGCCAGCTCCTTTCATTCAGTCAGTAGCTTCAAACATTTCTGGTATATGAAAAACATGTTTTTCAATGGCAAAAATCAATGAATATTGTAAATGCACAAACAGTAATATCTCCACATTGCAAGGTGCAATTCTGAAATTTTTTGCTTTTTCCTGCTAATCCTAGCATGATAAAGAAGATTCAAAGAGAGTGAGATGCCAGCTCCTTTCATTCAGTCAGTAGCTTCAAACATTTCTGGTATATGAAAAACATGTTTTTCAATGGCAAAAATCAATGAATATTGTAAATGCACAAACAGTAATATCTCCACATTGCAAGGTGCAATTCTGAAATTTTTAGCTTTTTCCTGTTAATCCTAGCATGATAAAGAAGATTCAAAGAGAGTGAGATGCCAGCTCCTTTCATTCAGTCAGTAGCTTCAAACATTTCTGGTATATGAAAAACATGTTTTTCAATGGCAAAAATCAATGAATATTGTAAATGCACAAACAGTAATATCTCCACATTGCAAGGTGCAATTCTGAAATTTTTTGCTTTTTCCTGCTAATCCTAGCATGATAAAGAAGATTCAAAGAGAGTGAGATGCCAGCTCCTTTCATTCAGTCAGTAGCTTCAAACATTTCTGGTATATGAAAAACATGTTTTTCAATGGCAAAAATCAATGAATATTGTAAATGCACAAACAGTAATATCTCCACATTGCAAGGTGCAATTCTGAAATTTTTTGCTTTTTCCTGCTAATCCTAGCATGATAAAGAAGATTCAAAGAGAGTGAGATGCCAGCTCCTTTCATTCAGTCAGTAGCTTCAAACATTTCTGGTATATGAAAAACATGTTTTTCAATGGCAAAAATCAATGAATATTGTAAATGCACAAACAGTAATATCTCCACATTGCAAGGTGCAATTCTGAAATTTTTAGCTTTTTCCTGTTAATCCTAGCATGATAAAGAAGATTCAAAGAGAGTGAGATGCCAGCTCCTTTCATTCAGTCAGTAGCTTCAAACATTTCTGGACGTTTTTCAATGGCAAAAATCAATGAATATTGTAAATGCACAAACAGTAATATCTCCACATTGCAAGGTGCAATTCTGAAATTTTTTGCTTTTTCCTGTTAATCCTAGCATGATAAAGAAGATTCAAAGAGAGTGAGATGCCAGCTCCTTTCATTCAGTCAGTAGCTTCAAACATTTCTGGTATATGAAAAACATGTTTTTCAATGGCAAAAATCAATGAATATTGTAAATGCACAAACAGTAATATCTCCACATTGCAAGGTGCAATTCTGAAATTTTTTGCTTTTTCCTGCTAATCCTAGCATGATAAAGAAGATTCAAAGAGAGTGAGATGCCAGCTCCTTTCATTCAGTCAGTAGCTTCAAACATTTCTGGTATATGAAAAACATGTTTTTCAATGGCAAAAATCAATGAATATTGTAAATGCACAAACAGTAATATCTCCACATTGCAAGGTGCAATTCTGAAATTTTTAGCTTTTTCCTGTTAATCCTAGCATGATAAAGAAGATTCAAAGAGAGTGAGATGCCAGCTCCTTTCATTCAGTCAGTAGCTTCAAACATTTCTGGACGTTTTTCAATGGCAAAAATCAATGAATATTGTAAATGCACAAACAGTAATATCTCCACATTGCAAGGTGCAATTCTGAAATTTTTTGCTTTTTCCTGTTAATCCTAGCATGATAAAGAAGATTCAAAGAGAGTGAGATGCCAGCTCCTTTCATTCAGTCAGTAGCTTCAAACATTTCTGGTATATGAAAAACGTTTTTCAATGGCAAAAATCAATGAATATTGTAAATGCACAAACAGTAATATCTCCACATTGCAAGGTGCAATTCTGAAATTTTTTGCTTTTTCCTGCTAATCCTAGCATGATAAAGAAGATTCAAAGAGAGTGAGATGCCAGCTCCTTTCATTCAGTCAGTAGCTTCAAACATTTCTGGACGTTTTTCAATGGCAAAAATCAATGAATATTGTAAATGCACAAACAGTAATATCTCCACATTGCAAGGTGCAATTCTGAAATTTTTTGCTTTTTCCTGCTAATCCTAGCATGATAAAGAAGATTCAAAGAGAGTGAGATGCCAGCTCCTTTCATTCAGTCAGTAGCTTCAAACATTTCTGGTATATGAAAAACATGTTTTTCAATGGCAAAAATCAATGAATATTGTAAATGCACAAACAGTAATATCTCCACATTGCAAGGTGCAATTCTGAAATTTTTTGCTTTTTCCTGCTAATCCTAGCATGATAAAGAAGATTCAAAGAGAGTGAGATGCCAGCTCCTTTCATTCAGTCAGTAGCTTCAAACATTTCTGGACGTTTTTCAATGGCAAAAATCAATGAATATTGTAAATGCACAAACAGTAATATCTCCACATTGCAAGGTGCAATTCTGAAATTTTTTGCTTTTTCCTGCTAATCCTAGCATGATAAAGAAGATTCAAAGAGAGTGAGATGCCAGCTCCTTTCATTCAGTCAGTAGCTTCAAACATTTCTGGTATATGAAAAACATGTTTTTCAATGGCAAAAATCAATGAATATTGTAAATGCACAAACAGTAATATCTCCACATTGCAAGGTGCAATTCTGAAATTTTTTGCTTTTTCCTGCTAATCCTAGCATGATAAAGAAGATTCAAAGAGAGTGAGATGCCAGCTCCTTTCATTCAGTCAGTAGCTTCAAACATTTCTGGACGTTTTTCAATGGCAAAAATCAATGAATATTGTAAATGCACAAACAGTAATATCTCCACATTGCAAGGTGCAATTCTGAAATTTTTTGCTTTTTCCTGTTAATCCTAGCATGATAAAGAAGATTCAAAGAGAGTGAGATGCCAGCTCCTTTCATTCAGTCAGTAGCTTCAAACATTTCTGGTATATGAAAAACATGTTTTTCAATGGCAAAAATCAATGAATATTGTAAATGCACAAACAGTAATATCTCCACATTGCAAGGTGCAATTCTGAAATTTTTTGCTTTTTCCTGCTAATCCTAGCATGATAAAGAAGATTCAAAGAGAGTGAGATGCCAGCTCCTTTCATTCAGTCAGTAGCTTCAAACATTTCTGGTATATGAAAAACATGTTTTTCAATGGCAAAAATCAATGAATATTGTAAATGCACAAACAGTAATATCTCCACATTGCAAGGTGCAATTCTGAAATTTTTTGCTTTTTCCTGCTAATCCTAGCATGATAAAGAAGATTCAAAGAGAGTGAGATGCCAGCTCCTTTCATTCAGTCAGTAGCTTCAAACATTTCTGGTATATGAAAAACATGTTTTTCAATGGCAAAAATCAATGAATATTGTAAATGCACAAACAGTAATATCTCCACATTGCAAGGTGCAATTCTGAAATTTTTAGCTTTTTCCTTTTAATCCTAGCATGATAAAGAAGATTCAAAGAGAGTGAGATGCCAGCTCCTTTCATTCAGTCAGTAGCTTCAAACATTTCTGGACGTTTTTCAATGGCAAAAATCAATGAATATTGTAAATGCACAAACAGTAATATCTCCACATTGCAAGGTGCAATTCTGAAATTTTTTGCTTTTTCCTGTTAATCCTAGCATGATAAAGAAGATTCAAAGAGAGTGAGATGCCAGCTCCTTTCATTCAGTCAGTAGCTTCAAACATTTCTGGTATATGAAAAACATGTTTTTCAATGGCAAAAATCAATGAATATTGTAAATGCACAAACAGTAATATCTCCACATTGCAAGGTGCAATTCTGAAATTTTTTGCTTTTTCCTGCTAATCCTAGCATGATAAAGAAGATTCAAAGAGAGTGAGATGCCAGCTCCTTTCATTCAGTCAGTAGCTTCAAACATTTCTGGTATATGAAAAACATGTTTTTCAATGGCAAAAATCAATGAATATTGTAAATGCACAAACAGTAATATCTCCACATTGCAAGGTGCAATTCTGAAATTTTTAGCTTTTTCCTGTTAATCCTAGCATGATAAAGAAGATTCAAAGAGAGTGAGATGCCAGCTCCTTTCATTCAGTCAGTAGCTTCAAACATTTCTGGACGTTTTTCAATGGCAAAAATCAATGAATATTGTAAATGCACAAACAGTAATATCTCCACATTGCAAGGTGCAATTCTGAAATTTTTTGCTTTTTCCTGTTAATCCTAGCATGATAAAGAAGATTCAAAGAGAGTGAGATGCCAGCTCCTTTCATTCAGTCAGTAGCTTCAAACATTTCTGGTATATGAAAAACGTTTTTCAATGGCAAAAATCAATGAATATTGTAAATGCACAAACAGTAATATCTCCACATTGCAAGGTGCAATTCTGAAATTTTTTGCTTTTTCCTGCTAATCCTAGCATGATAAAGAAGATTCAAAGAGAGTGAGATGCCAGCTCCTTTCATTCAGTCAGTAGCTTCAAACATTTCTGGACGTTTTTCAATGGCAAAAATCAATGAATATTGTAAATGCACAAACAGTAATATCTCCACAGTGCAAGGTGCAATTCTGAAATTTTTTGCTTTTTCCTGCTAATCCTAGCATGATAAAGAAGATTCAAAGAGAGTGAGATGCCAGCTCCTTTCATTCAGTCAGTAGCTTCAAACATTTCTGGTATATGAAAAACATGTTTTTCAATGGCAAAAATCAATGAATATTGTAAATGCACAAACAGTAATATCTCCACATTGCAAGGTGCAATTCTGAAATTTTTTGCTTTTTCCTGCTAATCCTAGCATGATAAAGAAGATTCAAAGAGAGTGAGATGCCAGCTCCTTTCATTCAGTCAGTAGCTTCAAACATTTCTGGACGTTTTTCAATGGCAAAAATCAATGAATATTGTAAATGCACAAACAGTAATATCTCCACATTGCAAGGTGCAATTCTGAAATTTTTTGCTTTTTCCTGCTAATCATAGCATGATAAAGAAGATTCAAAGAGAGTGAGATGCCAGCTCCTTTCATTCAGTCAGTAGCTTCAAACATTTCTGGTATATGAAAAACATGTTTTTCAATGGCAAAAATCAATGAATATTGTAAATGCACAAACAGTAATATCTCCACATTGCAAGGTGCAATTCTGAAATTTTTTGCTTTTTCCTGCTAATCCTAGCATGATAAAGAAGATTCAAAGAGAGTGAGATGCCAGCTCCTTTCATTCAGTCAGTAGCTTCAAACATTTCTGGACGTTTTTCAATGGCAAAAATCAATGAATATTGTAAATGCACAAACAGTAATATCTCCACATTGCAAGGTGCAATTCTGAAATTTTTTGCTTTTTCCTGTTAATCCTAGCATGATAAAGAAGATTCAAAGAGAGTGAGATGCCAGCTCCTTTCATTCAGTCAGTAGCTTCAAACATTTCTGGTATATGAAAAACATGTTTTTCAATGGCAAAAATCAATGAATATTGTAAATGCACAAACAGTAATATCTCCACATTGCAAGGTGCAATTCTGAAATTTTTTGCTTTTTTCTGCTAATCCTAGCATGATAAAGAAGATTCAAAGAGAGTGAGATGCCAGCTCCTTTCATTCAGTCAGTAGCTTCAAACATTTCTGGTATATGAAAAACATGTTTTTCAATGGCAAAAATCAATGAATATTGTAAATGCACAAACAGTAATATCTCCACATTGCAAGGTGCAATTCAGAATTTTTTTGCTTTTTCCTGCTAATCCTAGCATGATAAAGAAGATTCAAAGAGAGTGAGATGCCAGCTCCTTTCATTGTCAGTAGCTTCAAACATTTCTGGACGTTTTTCAATGGCAAAAATCAATGAATATTGTAAATGCACAAACAGTAATATCTCCACATTGCAAGGTGCAATTCTGAAATTTTTTGCTTTTTCCTGTTAATCCTAGCATGATAAAGAAGATTCAAAGAGAGTGAGATGCCAGCTCCTTTCATTCAGTCAGTAGCTTCAAACATTTCTGGTATATGAAAAACATGTTTTTCAATGGCAAAAATCAATGAATATTGTAAATGCACAAACAGTAATATCTCCACATTGCAAGGTGCAATTCTGAAATTTTTTGCTTTTTCCTGCTAATCCTAGCATGATAAAGAAGATTCAAAGAGAGTGAGATGCCAGCTCCTTTCATTCAGTCAGTAGCTTCAAACATTTCTGGTATGAAAAACATGTTTTTCAATGGCAAAAATCAATGAATATTGTAAATGCACAAACAGTAATATCTCCACATTGCAAGGTGCAATTCTGAAATTTTTAGCTTTTTCCTGTTAATCCTAGCATGATAAAGAAGATTCAAAGAGAGTGAGATGCCAGCTCCTTTCATTCAGTCAGTAGCTTCAAACATTTCTGGACGTTTTTCAATGGCAAAAATCAATGAATATTGTAAATGCACAAACAGTAATATCTCCACATTGCAAGGTGCAATTCTGAAATTTTTTGCTTTTTCCTGTTAATCCTAGCATGATAAAGAAGATTCAAAGAGAGTGAGATGCCAGCTCCTTTCATTCAGTCAGTAGCTTCAAACATTTCTGGTATATGAAAAACATGTTTTTCAATGGCAAAAATCAATGAATATTGTAAATGCACAAACAGTAATATCTCCACATTGCAAGGTGCAATTCTGAAATTTTTTGCTTTTTCCTGCTAATCCTAGCATGATAAAGAAGATTCAAAGAGAGTGAGATGCCAGCTCCTTTCATTCAGTCAGTAGCTTCAAACATTTCTGGTATATGAAAAACATGTTTTTCAATGGCAAAAATCAATGAATATTGTAAATGCACAAACAATAATATCTCCACATTGCAAGGTGCAATTCTGAAATTTTTAGCTTTTTCCTGTTAATCCTAGCATGATAAAGAAGATTCAAAGACAGTGAGATGCCAGCTCCTTTCATTCAGTCAGTAGCTTCAAACATTTCTGGACGTTTTTCAATGGCAAAAATCAATGAATATTGTAAATGCACAAACAGTAATATCTCCACATTGCAAGGTGCAATTCTGAAATTTTTTGCTTTTTCCTGTTAATCCTAGCATGATAAAGAAGATTCCAAGAGAGTGAGATGCCAGATCCTTTCATTCAGTCAGTAGCTTCAAACATTTCTGGTATATGAAAAACATGTTTTTCAATGGCAAAAATCAATGAATATTGTAAATGCACAAACAGTAATATCTCCACATTGCAAGGTGCAATTCTGAAATTTTTTGCTTTTTCCTGCTAATCCTAGCATGATAAAGAAGATTCAAAGAGAGTGAAATGCCAGCTCCTTTCATTCAGTCAGTAGCTTCAAACATTTCTGGTATATGAAAAACATGTTTTTCAATGGCAAAAATCAATGAATATTGTAAATGCACAAACAGTAATATCTCCACATTGCAAGGTGCAATTCTGAAATTTTTAGCTTTTTCCTGTTAATCCTAGCATGATAAAGAAGATTCAAAGACAGTGAGATGCCAGCTCCTTTCATTCAGTCAGTAGCTTCAAACATTTCTGGACGTTTTTCAATGGCAAAAATCAATGAATATTGTAAATGCACAAACAGTAATATCTCCACATTGCAAGGTGCAATTCTGAAATTTTTTGCTTTTTCCTGTTAATCCTAGCATGATAAAGAAGATTCCAAGAGAGTGAGATGCCAGCTCCTTTCATTCAGTCAGTAGCTTCAAACATTTCTGGTATATGAAAAACATGTTTTTCAATGGCAAAAATCAATGAATATTGTAAATGCACAAACAGTAATATCTCCACATTGCAAGGTGCAATTCTGAAATTTTTTGCTTTTTCCTGCTAATCCTAGCATGATAAAGAAGATTCAAAGAGAGTGAGATGCCAGCTCCTTTCATTCAGTCAGTAGCTTCAATCATTTCTGGTATGAAAAACATGTTTTTCAATGGCAAAAATCAATGAATATTGTAAATGCACAAACAGTAATATCTCCACATTGCAAGGTGCAATTCTGAAATTTTTAGCTTTTTCCTGTTAATCCTAGCATGATAAAGAAGATTCAAAGAGAGTGAGATGCCAGCTCCTTTCATTCAGTCAGTAGCTTCAAACATTTCTGGACGTTTTTCAATGGCAAAAATCAATGAATATTGTAAATGCACAAACAGTAATATCTCCACATTGCAAGGTGCAATTCTGAAATTTTTTGCTTTTTCCTGTTAATCCTAGCATGATAAAGAAGATTCAAAGAGAGTGAGATGCCAGCTCCTTTCATTCAGTCTGTAGCTTCAAACATTTCTGGTATATGAAAAACATGTTTTTCAATGGCAAAAATCAATGAATATTGTAAATGCACAAACAGTAATATCTCCACATTGCAAGGTGCAATTCTGAAATTTTTTGCTTTTTCCTGCTAATCCTAGCATGATAAAGAAGATTCAAAGAGAGTGAGATGCCAGCTCCTTTCATTCAGTCAGTAGCTTCAAACATTTCTGGTATATGAAAAACATGTTTTTCAATGGCAAAAATCAATGAATATTGTAAATGCACAAACAGTAATATCTCCACATTGCAAGGTGCAGTTCTGAATTTTTTTGCTTTTTCCTGTTAATCCTAGCATGATAAAGAAGATTCAAAGACAGTGAGATGCCAGCTCCTTTCATTCAGTCAGTAGCTTCAAACATTTCTGGACGTTTTTCAATGGCAAAAATCAATGAATATTGTAAATGCACAAACAGTAATATCTCCACATTGCAAGGTGCAATTCTGAAATTTTTTGCTTTTTCCTGTTAATCCTAGCATGATAAAGAAGATTCCAAGAGAGTGAGATGCCAGCTCCTTTCATTCAGTCAGTAGCTTCAAACATTTCTGGTATATGAAAAACATGTTTTTCAATGGCAAAAATCAATGAATATTGTAAATGCACAAACAGTAATATCTCCACATTGCAAGGTGCAATTCTGAAATTTTTTGCTTTTTCCTGCTAATCCTAGCATGATAAAGAAGATTCAAAGAGAGATGCCAGCTCCTTTCATTCAGTCAGTAGCTTCAAACATTTCTGGTATATGAAAAACATGTTTTTCAATGGCAAAAATCAATGAATATTGTAAATGCACAAACAGTAATATCTCCACATTGCAAGGTGCAATTCTGAAATTTTTAGCTTTTTCCTGTTAATCCTAGCATGATAAAGAAGATTCAAAGAGAGTGAGATGCCAGCTCCTTTCATTCAGTCAGTAGCTTCAAACATTTCTGGACGTTTTTCAATGGCAAAAATCAATGAATATTGTAAATGCACAAACAGTAATATCTCCACATTGCAAGGTGCAATTCTGAAATTTTTTGCTTTTTCCTGTTAATCCTAGCATGATAAAGAAGATTCAAAGAGAGTGAGATGCCAGCTCCTTTCATTCAGTCAGTAGCTTCAAACATTTCTGGTATATGAAAAACGTTTTTCAATGGCAAAAATCAATGAATATTGTAAATGCACAAACAGTAATATCTCCACATTGCAAGGTGCAATTCTGAAATTTTTTGCCTTTTCCTGCTAATCCTAGCATGATAAAGAAGATTCAAAGAGAGTGAGATGCCAGCTCCTTTCATTCAGTCAGTAGCTTCAAACATTTCTGGACGTTTTTCAATGGCAAAAATCAATGAATATTGTAAATGCACAAACAGTAATATCTCCACATTGCAAGGTGCAATTCTGAAATTTTTTGCTTTTTCCTGCTAATCCTAGCATGATAAAGAAGATTCAAAGAGAGTGAGATGCCAGCTCCTTTCATTCAGTCAGTAGCTTCAAACATTTCTGGTATATGAAAAACATGTTTTTCAATGGCAAAAATCAATGAATATTGTAAATGCACAAACAGTAATATCTCCACATTGCAAGGTGCAATTCTGAAATTTTTTGCTTTTTCCTGCTAATCCTAGCATGATAAAGAAGATTCAAAGAGAGTGAGATGCCAGCTCCTTTCATTCAGTCAGTAGCTTCAAACATTTCTGGACGTTTTTCAATGGCAAAAATCAATGAATATTGTAAATGCACAAACAGTAATATCTCCACATTGCAAGGTGCAATTCTGAAATTTTTTGCTTTTTCCTGCTAATCCTAGCATGATAAAGAAGATTCAAAGAGAGTGAGATGCCAGCTCCTTTCATTCAGTCAGTAGCTTCAAACATTTCTGGTATATGAAAAACATGTTTTTCAATGGCAAAAATCAATGAATATTGTAAATGCACAAACAGTAATATCTCCACATTGCAAGGTGCAATTCTGAAATTTTTTGCTTTTTCCTGCTAATCCTAGCATGATAAAGAAGATTCAAAGAGAGTGAGATGCCAGCTCCTTTCATTCAGTCAGTAGCTTCAAACATTTCTGGACGTTTTTCAATGGCAAAAATCAATGAATATTGTAAATGCACAAACAGTAATATCTCCACATTGCAAGGTGCAATTCTGAAATTTTTTGCTTTTTCCTGTTAATCCTAGCATGATAAAAAAGATTCAAAGAGAGTGAGATGCCAGCTCCTTTCATTCAGTCAGTAGCTTCAAACATTTCTGGTATATGAAAAACATGTTTTTCAATGGCAAAAATCAATGAATATTGTAAATGCACAAACAGTAATATCTCCACATTGCAAGGTGCAATTCTGAAATTTTTTGCTTTTTCCTGCTAATCCTAGCATGATAAAGAAGATTCAAAGAGAGTGAGATGCCAGCTCCTTTCATTCAGTCAGTAGCTTCAAACATTTCTGGTATATGAAAAACATGTTTTTCAATGGCAAAAATCAATGAATATTGTAAATGCACAAACAGTAATATCTCCACATTGCAAGGTGCAATTCAGAAATTTTTTGCTTTTTCCTGCTAATCCTAGCATGATAAAGAAGATTCAAAGAGAGTGAGATGCCAGCTCCTTTCATTCAGTCAGTAGCTTCAAACATTTCTGGTATATGAAAAACATGTTTTTCAATGGCAAATATCAATGAATATTGTAAATGCACAAACAGTAATATCTCCACATTGCAAGGTGCAATTCTGAAATTTTTTGCTTTTTCCTGTTAATCCTAGCATGATAAAGAAGATTCAAAGAGAGTGAGATGCCAGCTCCTTTCATTCAGTCAGTAGCTTCAAAGATTTCTGGTATATGAAAAACATGTTTTTCAATGGCAAAAATCAATGAATATTGTAAATGCACAAACAGTAATATCTCCACATTGCAAGGTGCAATTCTGAAATTTTTTGCTTTTTCCTGCTAATCCTAGCATGATAAAGAAGATTCAAAGAGAGTGAGATGCCAGCTCCTTTCATTCAGTCAGTAGCTTCAAACATTTCTGGTATATGAAAAACATGTTTTTCAATGGCAAAAATCAATGAATATTGTAAATGCACAAACAGTAATATCTCCACATTGCAAGGTGCAATTCTGAAATTTTTTGCTTTTTCCTGCTAATCCTAGCATGATAAAGAAGATTCAAAGAGAGTGAGATGCCAGCTCCTTTCATTCAGTCAGTAGCTTCAAACATTTCTGGACGTTTTTCAATGGCAAAAATCAATGAATATTGTAAATGCACAAACAGTAATATCTCCACATTGCAAGGTGCAATTCTGAAATTTTTTGCTTTTTCCTGTTAATCCTAGCATGATAAAGAAGATTCAAAGAGAGTGAGATGCCAGCTCCTTTCATTCAGTCAGTAGCTTCAAACATTTCTGGTATATGAAAAACATGTTTTTCAATGGCAAAAATCAATGAATATTGTAAATGCACAAACAGTAATATCTCCACATTGCAAGGTGCAATTCTGAAATTTTTTGCTTTTTCCTGCTAATCCTAGCATGATAAAGAAGATTCAAAGACAGTGAGATGCCAGCTCCTTTCATTCAGTCAGTAGCTTCAAACATTTCTGGACGTTTTTCAATGGCAAAAATCAATGAATATTGTAAATGCACAAACAGTAATATCTCCACATTGCAAGGTGCAATTCTGAAATTTTTTGCTTTTTCCTGTTAATCCTAGCATGATAAAGAAGATTCAAAGAGAGTGAGATGCCAGCTCCTTTCATTCAGTCAGTAGCTTCAAACATTTCTGGTATATGAAAAACGTTTTTCAATGGCAAAAATCAATGAATATTGTAAATGCACAAACAGTAATATCTCCACATTGCAAGGTGCAATTCTGAAATTTTTTGCTTTTTCCTGCTAATCCTAGCATGATAAAGAAGATTCAAAGAGAGTGAGATGCCAGCTCCTTTCATTCAGTCAGTAGCTTCAAACATTTCTGGTATATGAAAAACATGTTTTTCAATGGCAAAAATCAATGAATATTGTAAATGCACAAACAGTAATATCTCCACATTGCAAGGTGCAATTCTGAAATTTTTTGCTTTTTCCTGCTAATCCTAGCATGATAAAGAAGATTCAAAGAGAGTGAGATGCCAGCTCCTTTCATTCAGTCAGTAGCTTCAAACATTTCTGGACGTTTTTCAATGGCAAAAATCAATGAATATTGTAAATGCACAAGCAGTAATATCTCCACATTGCAAGGTGCAATTCTGAAATTTTTTTGCTTTTTCCTGTTAATCCTAGCATGATAAAGAAGATTCAAAGAGAGTGAGATGCCAGCTCCTTTCATTCAGTCAGTAGCTTCAAACATTTCTGGTATATGAAAAACGTTTTTCAATGGCAAAAATCAATGAATATTGTAAATGCACAAACAGTAATATCTCCACATTGCAAGGTGCAATTCTGAAATTTTTTGCTTTTTCCTGCTAATCCTAGCATGATAAAGAAGATTCAAAGAGAGTGAGATGCCAGCTCCTTTCATTCAGTCAGTAGCTTCAAACATTTCTGGTATATGAAAAACATGTTTTTCAATGGCAAAAATCAATGAATATTGTAAATGCACAAACAGTAATATCTCCACATTGCAAGGTGCAATTCAGAAATTTTTTGCTTTTTCCTGCTAATCCTAGCATGATAAAGAAGATTCAAAGAGAGTGAGATGCCAGCTCCTTTCATTCAGTCAGTAGCTTCAAACATTTCTGGACGTTTTTCAATGGCAAAAATCAATGAATATTGTAAATGCACAAACAGTAATATCTCCACATTGCAAGGTGCAATTCTGAAATTTTTTGCTTTTTCCTGTTAATCCTAGCATGATAAAGAAGATTCAAAGAGAGTGAGATGCCAGCTCCTTTCATTCAGTCAGTAGCTTCAAACATTTCTGGTATATGAAAAACATGTTTTTCAATGGCAAAAATCAATGAATATTGTAAATGCACAAACAGTAATATCTCCACATTGCAAGGTGCAATTCTGAAATTTTTTGCTTTTTCCTGCTAATCCTAGCATGATAAAGAAGATTCAAAGAGAGTGAGATGCCAGCTCCTTTCATTCAGTCAGTAGCTTCAAACATTTCTGGTATATGAAAAACATGTTTTTCAATGGCAAAAATCAATGAATATTGTAAATGCACAAACAGTAATATCTCCACATTGCAAGGTGCAATTCTGAAATTTTTTGCTTTTTCCTGCTAATCCTAGCATGATAAAGAAGATTCAAAGAGAGTGAGATGCCAGCTCCTTTCATTCAGTCAGTAGCTTCAAACATTTCTGGTATATGAAAAACATGTTTCTCAATGGCAAAAATCAATGAATATTGTAAATGCACAAACAGTAATATCTCCACATTGCAAGGTGCAATTCTGAAATTTTTAGCTTTTTCCTGTTAATCCTAGCATGATAAAGAAGATTCAAAGAGAGTGAGATGCCAGCTCCTTTCATTCAGTCAGTAGCTTCAAACATTTCTGGACGTTTTTCAATGGCAAAAATCAATGAATATTGTAAATGCACAAACAGTAATATCTCCACATTGCAAGGTGCAATTCTGAAATTTTTTGCTTTTTCCTGTTAATCCTAGCATGATAAAGAAGATTCAAAGAGAGTGAGATGCCAGCTCCTTTCATTCAGTCAGTAGCTTCAAACATTTCTGGTATATGAAAAACATGTTTTTCAATGGCAAAAATCAATGAATATTGTAAATGCACAAACAGTAATATCTCCACATTGCAAGGTGCAATTCTGAAATTTTTTGCTTTTTCCTGCTAATCCTAGCATGATAAAGAAGATTCAAAGAGAGTGAGATGCCAGCTCCTTTCATTCAGTCAGTAGCTTCAAACATTTCTGGTATGAAAAACATGTTTTTCAATGGCAAAAATCAATGAATATTGTAAATGCACAAACAGTAATATCTCCACATTGCAAGGTGCAATTCTGAAATTTTTAGCTTTTTCCTGTTAATCCTAGCATGATAAAGAAGATTCAAAGAGAGTGAGATGCCAGCTCCTTTCATTCAGTCAGTAGCTTCAAACATTTCTGGATGTTTTTCAATGGCAAAAATCAATGAATATTGTAAATGCACAAACAGTAATATCTCCACATTGCAAGGTGCAATTCTGAAATTTTTTGCTTTTTCCTGTTTATCCTAGCATGATAAACAAGATTCAAAGAGAGTGAGATGCCAGCTCCTTTCATTCAGTCAGTAGCTTCAAACATTTCTGGTATATGAAAAACATGTTTTTCAAAGGCAAAAATCAATGAATATTGTAAATGCACAAACAGTAA
This sequence comes from Phyllobates terribilis, assembly GCF_046119375.1. Taxonomy (NCBI): domain Eukaryota; kingdom Metazoa; phylum Chordata; class Amphibia; order Anura; family Dendrobatidae; genus Phyllobates; species Phyllobates terribilis. The sequence continues at coordinate 4,868 of NW_027368894.1, read as the reverse complement.
TATCTCCACATTGCAAGGTGCAATTCTGAAATTTTTTGCTTTTTCCTGCTAATCCTAGCATGATAAAGAAGATTCAAAGAGAGTGAGATGCCAGCTCCTTTCATTCAGTCAGTAGCTTCAAACATTTCTGGTATATGAAAAACATGTTTTTCAATGGCAAAAATCAATGAATATTGTAAATGCACAAACAGTAATATCTCCACATTGCAAGGTGCAATTCTGAAATTTTTAGCTTTTTCCTGTTAATCCTAGCATGATAAAGAAGATTCAAAGACAGTGAGATGCCAGCTCCTTTCATTCAGTCAGTAGCTTCAAACATTTCTGGATGTTTTTCAATGGCAAAAATCAATGAATATTGTAAATGCACAAACAGTAATATCTCCACATTGCAAGGTGCAATTCTGAAATTTTTTGCTTTTTCCTGTTAATCCTAGCATGATAAAGAAGATTCCAAGAGAGTGAGATGCCAGCTCCTTTCATTCAGTCAGTAGCTTCAAACATTTCTGGTATATGAAAAACATGTTTTTCAATGGCAAAAATCAATGAATATTGTAAATCCACAAACAGTAATATCTCCACATTGCAAGGTGCAATTCTGAAATTTTTTGCTTTTTCCTGCTAATCCTAGCATGATAAAGAAGATTCAAAGAGAGTGAGATGCCAGCTCCTTTCATTCAGTCAGTAGCTTCAAACATTTCTGGTATATGAAAAACATGTTTTTCAATGGCAAAAATCAATGAATATTGTAAATGCACAAACAGTAATATCTCCACATTGCAAGGTGCAATTCTGAAATTTTTAGCTTTTTCCTGTTAATCCTAGCATGATAAAGAAGATTCAAAGACAGTGAGATGCCAGCTCCTTTCATTCAGTCAGTAGCTTCAAACATTTCTGGACGTTTTTCAATGGCAAAAATCAATGAATATTGTAAATGCACAAACAGTAATATCTCCACATTGCAAGGTGCAATTCTGAAATTTTTTGCTTTTTCCTGTTAATCCTAGCATGATAAAGAAGATTCCAAGAGAGTGAGATGCCAGCTCCTTTCATTCAGTCAGTAGCTTCAAACATTTCTGGTATATGAAAAACATGTTTTTCAATGGCAAAAATCAATGAATATTGTAAATGCACAAACAGTAATATCTCCACATTGCAAGGTGCAATTCTGAAATTTTTTGCTTTTTCCTGCTAATCCTAGCATGATAAAGAAGATTCAAAGAGAGTGAGATGCCAGCTCCTTTCATTCAGTCAGTAGCTTCAATCATTTCTGGTATGAAAAACATGTTTTTCAATGGCAAAAATCAATGAATATTGTAAATGCACAAACAGTAATATCTCCACATTGCAAGGTGCAATTCTGAAATTTTTAGCTTTTTCCTGTTAATCCTAGCATGATAAAGAAGATTCAAAGAGAGTGAGATGCCAGCTCCTTTCATTCAGTCAGTAGCTTCAAACATTTCTGGACGTTTTTCAATGGCAAAAATCAATGAATATTGTAAATGCACAAACAGTAATATCTCCACATTGCAAGGTGCAATTCTGAAATTTTTTGCTTTTTCCTGTTAATCCTAGCATGATAAAGAAGATTCAAAGAGAGTGAGATGCCAGCTCCTTTCATTCAGTCAGTAGCTTCAAACATTTCTGGTATATGAAAAACGTTTTTCAATGGCAAAAATCAATGAATATTGTAAATGCACAAACAGTAATATCTCCACATTGCAAGGTGCAATTCTGAAATTTTTTGCCTTTTCCTGCTAATCCTAGCATGATAAAGAAGATTCAAAGAGAGTGAGATGCCAGCTCCTTTCATTCAGTCAGTAGCTTCAAACATTTCTGGACGTTTTTCAATGGCAAAAATCAATGAATATTGTAAATGCACAAACAGTAATATCTCCACATTGCAAGGTGCAATTCTGAAATTTTTTGCTTTTTCCTGCTAATCCTAGCATGATAAAGAAGATTCAAAGAGAGTGAGATGCCAGCTCCTTTCATTCAGTCAGTAGCTTCAAACATTTCTGGTATATGAAAAACATGTTTTTCAATGGCAAAAATCATTGAATATTGTAAATGCACAAACAGTAATATCTCCACATTGCAAGGTGCAATTCTGAAATTTTTTGCTTTTTCCTGCTAATCCTAGCATGATAAAGAAGATTCAAAGAGAGTGAGATGCCAGCTCCTTTCATTCAGTCAGTAGCTTCAAACATTTCTGGACGTTTTTCAATGGCAAAAATCAATGAATATTGTAAATGCACAAACAGTAATATCTCCACATTGCAAGGTGCAATTCTGAAATTTTTTGCTTTTTCCTGCTAATCCTAGCATGATAAAGAAGATTCAAAGAGAGTGAGATGCCAGCTCCTTTCATTCAGTCAGTAGCTTCAAACATTTCTGGTATATGAAAAACATGTTTTTCAATGGCAAAAATCAATGAATATTGTAAATGCACAAACAGTAATATCTCCACATTGCAAGGTGCAATTCTGAAATTTTTTGCTTTTTCCTGCTAATCCTAGCATGATAAAGAAGATTCAAAGAGAGTGAGATGCCAGCTCCTTTCATTCAGTCAGTAGCTTCAAACATTTCTGGACGTTTTTCAATGGCAAAAATCAATGAATATTGTAAATGCACAAACAGTAATATCTCCACATTGCAAGGTGCAATTCTGAAATTTTTTGCTTTTTCCTGTTAATCCTAGCATGATAAAGAAGATTCAAAGAGAGTGAGATGCCAGCTCCTTTCATTCAGTCAGTAGCTTCAAACATTTCTGGTATATGAAAAACATGTTTTTCAATGGCAAAAATCAATGAATATTGTAAATGCACAAACAGTAATATCTCCACATTGCAAGGTGCAATTCTGAAATTTTTTGCTTTTTCCTGCTAATCCTAGCATGATAAAGAAGATTCAAAGCGAGTGAGATGCCAGCTCCTTTCATTCAGTCAGTAGCTTCAAACATTTCTGGTATATGAAAAACATGTTTTTCAATGGCAAAAATCAATGAATATTGTAAATGCACAAACAGTAATATCTCCACAATGCAAGGTGCAATTCAGAAATTTTTTGCTTTTTCCTGCTAATCCTAGCATGATAAAGAAGATTCAAAGAGAGTGAGATGCCAGCTCCTTTCATTCAGTCAGTAGCTTCAAACATTTCTGGTATATGAAAAACATGTTTTTCAATGGCAAAAATCAATGAATATTGTAAATGCACAAACAGTAATATCTCCACATTGCAAGGTGCAATTCTGAAATTTTTTGCTTTTTCCTGTTAATCCTAGCATGATAAAGAAGATTCAAAGAGAGTGAGATGCCAGCTCCTTTCATTCAGTCAGTAGCTTCAAACATTTCTGGTATATGAAAAACATGTTTTTCAATGGCAAAAATCAATGAATATTGTAAATGCACAAACAGTAATATCTCCACATTGCAAGGTGCAATTCTGAAATTTTTTGCTTTTTCCTGCTAATCCTAGCATGATAAAGAAGATTCAAAGAGAGTGAGATGCCAGCTCCTTTCATTCAGTCAGTAGCTTCAAACATTTCTGGTATATGAAAAACATGTTTTTCAATGGCAAAAATCAATGAATATTGTAAATGCACAAACAGTAATATCTCCACATTGCAAGGTGCAATTCTGAAATTTTTTGCTTTTTCCTGCTAATCCTAGCATGATAAAGAAGATTCAAAGAGAGTGAGATGCCAGCTCCTTTCATTCAGTCAGTAGCTTCAAACATTTCTGGTATGAAAAACATGTTTTTCAATGGCAAAAATCAATGAATATTGTAAATGCACAAACAGTAATATCTCCACATTGCAAGGTGCAATTCTGAAATTTTTTGCTTTTTCCTGTTAATCCTAGCATGATAAAGAAGATTCAAAGAGAGTGAGATGCCAGCTCCTTTCATTCAGTCAGTAGCTTCAAACATTTCTGGTATATGAAAAACATGTTTTTCAATGGCAAAAATCAATGAATATTGTAAATGCACAAACAGTAATATCTCCACATTGCAAGGTGCAATTCTGAAATTTTTTGCTTTTTCCTGTTAATCCTAGCATGATAAAGAAGATTCAAAGAGAGTGAGATGCCAGCTCCTTTCATTCAGTCAGTAGCTTCAAACATTTCTGGTATATGAAAAACATGTTTTTCAATGGCAAAAATCAATGAATATTGTAAATGCACAAACAGTAATATCTCCACATTGCAAGGTGCAATTCTGAAATTTTTTGCTTTTTCCTGCTAATCCTAGCATGATAAAGAAGATTCAAAGAGAGTGAGATGCCAGCTCCTTTCATTCAGTCAGTAGCTTCAAACATTTCTGGTATATGAAAAACATGTTTTTCAATGGCAAAAATCAATGAATATTGTAAATGCACAAACAGTAATATCTCCACATTGCAAGGTGCAATTCTGAAATTTTTTGCTTTTTCCTGCTAATCCTAGCATGATAAAGAAGATTCAAAGAGAGTGAGATGCCAGCTCCTTTCATTCAGTCAGTAGCTTCAAACATTTCTGGCTGTTTTTCAATGGCAAAAATCAATGAATATTGTAAATGCACAAACAGTAATATCTCCACATTGCAAGGTGCAATTCTGAAATTTTTTGCTTTTTCCTGCTAATCCTAGCATGATAAAGAAGATTCAAAGAGAGTGAGATGCCAGCTCCTTTCATTCAGTCAGTAGCTTCAAACATTTCTGGACGTTTTTCAATGGCAAAAATCAATGAATATTGTAAATGCACAAACAGTAATATCTCCACATTGCAAGGTGCAATTCTGAAATTTTTGCTTTTTCCTGCTAATCCTAGCATGATAAAGAAGATTCAAAGAGAGTGAGATGCCAGCTCCTTTCATTCAGTCAGTAGCTTTAA
>NW_027368893.1:0-46532 GCF_046119375.1 Phyllobates terribilis | reverse complement strand
CTGCTAATCCTAGCATGATAAAGAAGATTCAAAGAGAGTGAGATGCCAGCTCCTTTCAATCAGTCAGTAGCTTCAAACATTTCTGGTATATGAAAAACATGTTTTTCAATGGCAAAAATCAATGAATATTGTAAATGCACAAACAGTAATATCTCCACATTGCACGGTGCAATTCTGAAATTTTTTGCTTTTTCCTGCTAATCCTAGCATGATAAAGAAGATTCAAAGAGAGTGAGATGCCAGCTCCTTTCATTCAGTCAGTAGCTTCAAACATTTCTGGACGTTTTTCAATGGCAAAAATCAATGAATATTGTAAATGCACAAACAGTAATATCTCCACATTGCAAGGTGCAATTCTGAAATTTTTTGCTTTTTCCTGCTAATCCTAGCATGATAAAGAAGATTCAAAGAGAGTGAGATGCCAGCTCCTTTCAATCAGTCAGTAGCTTCAAACATTTCTGGTATATGAAAAACATGTTTTTCAATGGCAAAAATCAATGAATATTGTAAATGCACAAACAGTAATATCTCCACATTGCACGGTGCAATTCTGAAATTTTTTGCTTTTTCCTGCTAATCCTAGCATGATAAAGAAGATTCAAAGAGAGTGAGATGCCAGCTCCTTTCATTCAGTCAGTAGCTTCAAACATTTCTGGACGTTTTTCAATGGCAAAAATCAATGAATATTGTAAATGCACAAACAGTAATATCTCCACATTGCAAGGTGCAATTCTGAAATTTTTTGCTTTTTCCTGCTAATCCTAGCATGATAAAGAAGATTCAAAGAGAGTGAGATGCCAGCTCCTTTCATTCAGTCAGTAGCTTCAAACATTTCTGGTATATGAAAAACATGTTTTTCAATGGCAAAAATCAATGAATATTGTAAATGCACAAACAGTAATATCTCCACATTGCACGGTGCAATTCTGAAATTTTTAGCTTTTTCCTGTTAATCCTAGCATGATAAAGAAGATTCAAAGAGAGTGAGATGCCAGCTCCTTTCATTCAGTCAGTAGCTTCAAACATTTCTGGTATATGAAAAACATGTTTTTCAATGGCAAAAATCAATGAATATTGTAAATGCACAAACAGTAATATCTCCACATTGCAAGGTGCAATTCTGAAATGTTTTGCTTTTTCCTGTTAATCCTAGCATGATAAAGAAGATTCAAAGAGAGTGAGATGCCAGCTCCTTTCATTCAGTCAGTAGCTTCAAACATTTCTGGTATATGAAAAACATGTTTTTCAATGGCAAAAATCAATGAATATTGTAAATGCACAAACAGTAATATCTCCACATTGCAAGGTGCAATTCTGAAATTTTTTGCTTTTTCCTGTTAATCCTAGCATGATAAAGAAGATTCAAAGAGAGTGAGATGCCAGCTCCTTTCATTCAGTCAGTAGCTTCAAACATTTCTGGTATATGAAAAACATGTTTTTCAATGGCAAAAATCAATGAATATTGTAAATGCACAAACAGTAATATCTCCACATTGCAAGGTGCAATTCTGAAATTTTTTGCTTTTTCCTGCTAATCCTAGCATGATAAAGAAGATTCAAAGAGAGTGAGATGCCAGCTCCTTTCATTCAGTCAGTAGCTTCAAACATTTCTGGACGTTTTTCAATGGCAAAAATCAATGAATATTGTAAATGCACAAACAGTAATATCTCCACATTGCAAGGTGCAATTCTGAAATTTTTTGCTTTTTCCTGCTAATCCTAGCATGATAAAGAAGATTCAAAGAGAGTGAGATGCCAGCTCCTTTCATTCAGTCCGTAGCTTCAAACATTTCTGGTATATGAAAAACATGTTTTTCAATGGCAAAAATCAATGAATATTGTAAATGCACAAACAGTAATATCTCCACATTGCACGGTGCAATTCTGAAATTTTTAGCTTTTTCCTGTTAATCCTAGCATGATAAAGAAGATTCAAAGAGAGTGAGATGCCAGCTCCTTTCATTCAGTCAGTAGCTTCAAACATTTCTGGTATATGAAAAACATGTTTTTCAATGGCAAAAATCAATGAATATTGTAAATGCACAAACAGTAATATCTCCACATTGCACGGTGCAATTCTGAAATTTTTAGCTTTTTCCTGTTAATCCTAGCATGATAAGAAGATTCAAAGAGAGTGAGATGCCAGCTCCTTTCATTCAGTCAGTAGCTTCAAACATTTCTGGTATATGAAAAACATGTTTTTCAATGGCAAAAATCAATGAATATTGTAAATGCACAAACAGTAATATCTCCACATTGCAAGGTGCAATTCTGAAATTTTTTGCTTTTTCCTGCTAATCCTAGCATGATAAAGAAGATTCAAAGAGAGTGAGATGCCAGCTCCTTGCATTCAGTCAGTAGCTTCAAACATTTCTGGTATATGAAAAACATGTTTTTCAATGGCAAAAATCAATGAATATTGTAAATGCACAAACAGTAATATCTCCACATTGCACGGTGCAATTCTGAAATTTTTAGCTTTTTCCTGTTAATCCTAGCATGATAAAGAAGATTCAAAGAGAGTGAGATGCCAGCTCCTTTCATTCAGTCAGTAGCTTCAAACATTTCTGGACGTTTTTCAATGGCAAAAATCAATGAATATTGTAAATGCACAAACAGTAATATCTCCACATTGCAAGGTGCAATTCTGAAATTTTTTGCTTTTTCCTGTTAATCCTAGCATGATAAAGAAGATTCAAAGAGAGTGATATGCCAGCTCCTTTCATTCAGTCAGTAGCTTCAAACATTTCTGGTATATGAAAATGTTTTTCAATGGCAAAAATCAATGAATATTGTAAATGCACAAACAGTAATATCTCCACATTGCAAGGTGCAATTCTGAAATTTTTTGCTTTTTCCTGTTAATCCTAGCATGATAAAGAAGATTCAAAGAGAGTGAGATGCCAGCTCCTTTCATTCAGTCAGTAGCTTCAAACATTTCTGGTATATGAAAAACATGTTTTTCAATGGCAAAAATCAATGAATATTGTAAATGCACAAACAGTAATATCTCCACATTGCAAGGTGCAATTCTGAAATTTTTTGCTTTTTCCTGCTAATCCTAGCATGATAAAGAATATTCAAAGAGAGTGAGATGCCAGCTCCTTTCATTCAGTCAGTAGCTTCAAACATTTCTGGACGTTTTTCAATGGCAAAAATCAATGAATATTGTAAATGCACAAACAGTAATATCTCCACATTGCAAGGTGCAATTCTGAAATTTTTTGCTTTTTCCTGCTAATCCTAGCATGATAAAGAAGATTCAAAGAGAGTGAGATGCCAGCTCCTTTCATTCAGTCAGTAGCTTCAAACATTTCTGGTATATGAAAAACATGTTTTTCAATGGCAAAAATCAATGAATATTGTAAATGCACAAACAGTAATATCTCCACATTGCACGGTGCAATTCTGAAATTTTTAGCTTTTTCCTGTTAATCCTAGCATGATAAAGAAGATTCAAAGAGAGTGAGATGCCAGCTCCTTTCATTCAGTCAGTAGCTTCAAACATTTCTGGTATATGAAAAACATGTTTTTCAATGGCAAAAATCAATGAATATTGTAAATGCACAAACAGTAATATCTCCACATTGCACGGTGCAATTCTGAAATTTTTAGCTTTTTCCTGTTAATCCTAGCATGATAAAGAAGAGTCAAAGAGAGTGAGATGCCAGCTCCTTTCATTCAGTCAGTAGCTTCAAACATTTCTGGTATATGAAAAACATGTTTTTCAATGGCAAAAATCAATGAATATTGTAAATGCACAAACAGTAATATCTCCACATTGCAAGGTGCAATTCTGAAATTTTTTGCTTTTTCCTGCTAATCCTAGCATGATAAAGAAGATTCAAAGAGAGTGAGATGCCAGCTCCTTGCATTCAGTCAGTAGCTTCAAACATTTCTGGTATATGAAAAACATGTTTTTCAATGGCAAAAATCAATGAATATTGTAAATGCACAAACAGTAATATCTCCACATTGCACGGTGCAATTCTGAAATTTTTAGCTTTTTCCTGTTAATCCTAGCATGATAAAGAAGATTCAAAGAGAGTGAGATGCCAGCTCCTTTCATTCAGTCAGTAGCTTCAAACATTTCTGGACGTTTTTCAATGGCAAAAATCAATGAATATTATAAATGCACAAACAGTAATATCTCCACATTGCAAGGTGCAATTCTGAAATTTTTTGCTTTTTCCTGTTAATCCTAGCATGATAAAGAAGATTCAAAGAGAGTGATATGCCAGCTCCTTTCATTCAGTCAGTAGCTTCAAACATTTCTGGTATATGAAAAACATGTTTTTCAATGGCAAAAATCAATGAATATTGTAAATGCACAAACAGTAATATCTCCACATTGCAAGGTGCAATTCTGAAATTTTTTGCTTTTTCCTGTTAATCCTAGCATGATAAAGAAGATTCAAAGAGAGTGAGATGCCAGCTCCTTTCATTCAGTCAGTAGCTTCAAACATTTCTGGTATATGAAAAACATGTTTTTCAATGGCAAAAATCAATGAATATTGTAAATGCACAAACAGTAATATCTCCACATTGCAAGGTGCAATTCTGAAATTTTTTGCTTTTTCCTGCTAATCCTAGCATGATAAAGAAGATTCAAAGAGAGTGAGATGCCAGCTCCTTTCAATCAGTCAGTAGCTTCAAACATTTCTGGTATATGAAAAACATGTTTTTCAATGGCAAAAATCAATGAATATTGTAAATGCACAAACAGTAATATCTCCACATTGCACGGTGCAATTCTGAAATTTTTTGCTTTTTCCTGCTAATCCTAGCATGATAAAGAAGATTCAAAGAGAGTGAGATGCCAGCTCCTTTCATTCAGTCAGTAGCTTCAAACATTTCTGGACGTTTTTCAATGGCAAAAATCAATGAATATTGTAAATGCACAAACAGTAATATCTCCACATTGCAAGGTGCAATTCTGAAATTTTTTGCTTTTTCCTGCTAATCCTAGCATGATAAAGAAGATTCAAAGAGAGTGAGATGCCAGCTCCTTTCAGTCAGTAGCTTCAAACATTTCTGGTATATGAAAAACATGTTTTTCAATGGCAAAAATCAATGAATATTGTAAATGCACAAACAGTAATATCTCCACATTGCACGGTGCAATTCTGAAATTTTTTGCTTTTTCCTGCTAATCCTAGCATGATAAAGAAGATTCAAAGAGAGTGAGATGCCAGCTCCTTTCATTCAGTCAGTAGCTTCAAACATTTCTGGACGTTTTTCAATGGCAAAAATCAATGAATATTGTAAATGCACAAACAGTAATATCTCCACATTGCAAGGTGCAATTCTGAAATTTTTTGCTTTTTCCTGCTAATCCTAGCATGATAAAGAAGATTCAAAGAGAGTGAGATGCCAGCTCCTTTCATTCAGTCAGTAGCTTCAAACATTTCTGGTATATGAAAAACATGTTTTTCAATGGCAAAAATCAATGAATATTGTAAATGCACAAACAGTAATATCTCCACATTGCACGGTGCAATTCTGAAATTTTTAGCTTTTTCCTGTTAATCCTAGCATGATAAAGAAGATTCAAAGAGAGTGAGATGCCAGCTCCTTTCATTCAGTCAGTAGCTTCAAACATTTCTGGTATATGAAAAACATGTTTTTCAATGGCAAAAATCAATGAATATTGTAAATGCACAAACAGTAATATCTCCACATTGCAAGGTGCAATTCTGAAATTTTTTGCTTTTTCCTGTTAATCCTAGCATGATAAAGAAGATTCAAAGAGAGTGAGATGCCAGCTCCTTTCATTCAGTCAGTAGCTTCAAACATTTCTGGTATATGAAAAACATGTTTTTCAATGGCAAAAATCAATGAATATTGTAAATGCACAAACAGTAATATCTCCACATTGCAAGGTGCAATTCTGAAATTTTTTGCTTTTTCCTGTTAATCCTAGCATGATAAAGATTCAAAGAGAGTGAGATGCCAGCTCCTTTCATTCAGTCAGTAGCTTCAAACATTTCTGGTATATGAAAAACATGTTTTTCAATGGCAAAAATCAATGAATATTGTAAATGCACAAACAGTAATATCTCCACATTGCAAGGTGCAATTCTGAAATTTTTTGCTTTTTCCTGCTAATCCTAGCATGATAAAGAAGATTCAAAGAGAGTGAGATGCCAGCTCCTTTCATTCAGTCAGTAGCTTCAAACATTTCTGGACGTTTTTCAATGGCAAAAATCAATGAATATTGTAAATGCACAAACAGTAATATCTCCACATTGCAAGGTGCAATTCTGAAATTTTTTGCTTTTTCCTGCTAATCCTAGCATGATAAAGAAGATTCAAAGAGAGTGAGATGCCAGCTCCTTTCATTCAGTCCGTAGCTTCAAACATTTCTGGTATATGAAAAACATGTTTTTCAATGGCAAAAATCAATGAATATTGTAAATGCACAAACAGTAATATCTCCACATTGCACGGTGCAATTCTGAAATTTTTAGCTTTTTCCTGTTAATCCTAGCATGATAAAGAAGATTCAAAGAGAGTGAGATGCCAGCTCCTTTCATTCAGTCAGTAGCTTCAAACATTTCTGGTATATGAAAAACATGTTTTTCAATGGCAAAAATCAATGAATATTGTAAATGCACAAACAGTAATATCTCCACATTGCACGGTGCAATTCTGAAATTTTTAGCTTTTTCCTGTTAATCCTAGCATGATGAAGATTCAAAGAGAGTGAGATGCCAGCTCCTTTCATTCAGTCAGTAGCTTCAAACATTTCTGGTATATGAAAAACATGTTTTTCAATGGCAAAAATCAATGAATATTGTAAATGCACAAACAGTAATATCTCCACATTGCAAGGTGCAATTCTGAAATTTTTTGCTTTTTCCTGCTAATCCTAGCATGATAAAGAAGATTCAAAGAGAGTGAGATGCCAGCTCCTTGCATTCAGTCAGTAGCTTCAAACATTTCTGGTATATGAAAAACATGTTTTTCAATGGCAAAAATCAATGAATATTGTAAATGCACAAACAGTAATATCTCCACATTGCACGGTGAAATTCTGAAATTTTTAGCTTTTTCCTGTTAATCCTAGCATGATAAAGAAGATTCAAAGAGAGTGAGATGCCAGCTCCTTTCATTCAGTCAGTAGCTTCAAACATTTCTGGACGTTTTTCAATGGCAAAAATCAATGAATATTGTAAATGCACAAACAGTAATATCTCCACATTGCAAGGTGCAATTCTGAAATTTTTTGCTTTTTCCTGTTAATCCTAGCATGATAAAGAAGATTCAAAGAGAGTGATATGCCAGCTCCTTTCATTCAGTCAGTAGCTTCAAACATTTCTGGTATATGAAAAACATGTTTTTCAATGGCAAAAATCAATGAATATTGTAAATGCACAAACAGTAATATCTCCACATTGCAAGGTGCAATTCTGAAATTTTTTGCTTTTTCCTGTTAATCCTAGCATGATAAAGAAGATTCAAAGAGAGTGAGATGCCAGCTCCTTTCATTCAGTCAGTAGCTTCAAACATTTCTGGTATATGAAAAACATGTTTTTCAATGGCAAAAATCAATGAATATTGTAAATGCACAAACAGTAATATCTCCACATTGCAAGGTGCAATTCTGAAATTTTTTGCTTTTTCCTGCTAATCCTAGCATGATAAAGAAGATTCAAAGAGAGTGAGATGCCAGCTCCTTTCAATCAGTCAGTAGCTTCAAACATTTCTGGTATATGAAAAACATGTTTTTCAATGGCAAAAATCAATGAATATTGTAAATGCACAAACAGTAATATCTCCACATTGCACGGTGCAATTCTGAAATTTTTTGCTTTTTCCTGCTAATCCTAGCATGATAAAGAAGATTCAAAGAGAGTGAGATGCCAGCTCCTTTCATTCAGTCAGTAGCTTCAAACATTTCTGGACGTTTTTCAATGGCAAAAATCAATGAATATTGTAAATGCACAAACAGTAATATCTCCACATTGCAAGGTGCAATTCTGAAATTTTTTGCTTTTTCCTGCTAATCCTAGCATGATAAAGAAGATTCAAAGAGAGTGAGATGCCAGCTCCTTTCATTCAGTCAGTAGCTTCAAACATTTCTGGTATATGAAAAACATGTTTTTCAATGGCAAAAATCAATGAATATTGTAAATGCACAAACAGTAATATCTCCACATTGCACGGTGCAATTCTGAAATTTTTAGCTTTTTCCTGTTAATCCTAGCATGATAAAGAAGATTCAAAGAGAGTGAGATGCCAGCTCCTTTCATTCAGTCAGTAGCTTCAAACATTTCTGGTATATGAAAAACATGTTTTTCAATGGCAAAAATCAATGAATATTGTAAATGCACAAACAGTAATATCTCCACATTGCACGGTGCAATTCTGAAATTTTTAGCTTTTTCCTGTTAATCCTAGCATGATAAAGAAGATTCAAAGAGAGTGAGATGCCAGCTCCTTTCATTCAGTCAGTAGCTTCAAACATTTCTGGTATATGAAAAACATGTTTTTCAATGGCAAAAATCAATGAATATTGTAAATGCACAAACAGTAATATCTCCACATTGCAAGGTGCAATTCTGAAATTTTTTGCTTTTTCCTGCTAATCCTAGCATGATAAAGAAGATTCAAAGAGAGTGAGATGCCAGCTCCTTGCATTCAGTCAGTAGCTTCAAACATTTCTGGTATATGAAAAACATGTTTTTCAATGGCAAAAATCAATGAATATTGTAAATGCACAAACAGTAATATCTCCACATTGCACGGTGCAATTCTGAAATTTTTAGCTTTTTCCTGTTAATCCTAGCATGATAAAGAAGATTCAAAGAGAGTGAGATGCCAGCTCCTTTCATTCAGTCAGTAGCTTCAAACATTTCTGGACGTTTTTCAATGGCAAAAATCAATGAATATTGTAAATGCACAAACAGTAATATCTCCACATTGCAAGGTGCAATTCTGAAATTTTTTGCTTTTTCCTGTTAATCCTAGCATGATAAAGAAGATTCAAAGAGAGTGATATGCCAGCTCCTTTCATTCAGTCAGTAGCTTCAAACATTTCTGGTATATGAAAAACATGTTTTTCAATGGCAAAAATCAATGAATATTGTAAATGCACAAACAGTAATATCTCCACATTGCAAGGTGCAATTCTGAAATTTTTTGCTTTTTCCTGTTAATCCTAGCATGATAAAGAAGATTCAAAGAGAGTGAGATGCCAGCTCCTTTCATTCAGTCAGTAGCTTCAAACATTTCTGGTATATGAAAAACATGTTTTTCAATGGCAAAAATCAATGAATATTGTAAATGCACAAACAGTAATATCTCCACATTGCAAGGTGCAATTCTGAAATTTTTTGCTTTTTCCTGCTAATCCTAGCATGATAAAGAAGATTCAAAGAGAGTGAGATGCCAGCTCCTTTCATTCAGTCAGTAGCTTCAAACATTTCTGGACGTTTTTCAATGGCAAAAATCAATGAATATTGTAAATGCACAAACAGTAATATCTCCACATTGCAAGGTGCAATTCTGAAATTTTTTGCTTTTTCCTGTTAATCCTAGCATGATAAAGAAGATTCAAAGAGAGTGAGATGCCAGCTCCTTTCATTCAGTCAGTAGCTTCAAACATTTCTGGTATATGAAAAACATGTTTTTCAATGGCAAAAATCAATGAATATTGTAAATGCACAAACAGTAATATCTCCACATTGCAAGGTGCAATTCTGAAATTTTTTGCTTTTTCCTGTTAATCCTAGCATGATAAAGAAGATTCAAAGAGAGTGAGATGCCAGCTCCTTTCAATCAGTCAGTAGCTTCAAACATTTCTGGTATATGAAAAACATGTTTTTCAATGGCAAAAATCAATGAATATTGTAAATGCACAAACAGTAATATCTCCACATTGCACGGTGCAATTCTGAAATTTTTTGCTTTTTCCTGCTAATCCTAGCATGATAAAGAAGATTCAAAGAGAGTGAGATGCCAGCTCCTTTCATTCAGTCAGTAGCTTCAAACATTTCTGGACGTTTTTCAATGGCAAAAATCAATGAATATTGTAAATGCACAAACAGTAATATCTCCACATTGCAAGGTGCAATTCTGAAATTTTTTGCTTTTTCCTGTTAATCCTAGCATGATAAAGAAGATTCAAAGAGAGTGAGATGCCAGCTCCTTTCATTCAGTCAGTAGCTTCAAACATTTCTGGTATATGAAAAACATGTTTTTCAATGGCAAAAATCAATGAATATTGTAAATGCACAAACAGTAATATCTCCACATTGCATGGTGCAATTCTGAAATTTTTAGCTTTTTCCTGTTAATCCTAGCATGATAAAGAAGATTCAAAGAGAGTGAGATGCCAGCTCCTTTCATTCAGTCAGTAGCTTCCAACATTTCTGGTATATGAAAAACATGTTTTTCAATGGCAAAAATCAATGAATATTGTAAATGCACAAACAGTAATATCTCCACATTGCAAGGTGCAATTCTGAAATTTTTTGCTTTTTCCTGTTAATCCTAGCATGATAAAGAAGATTCAAAGAGAGTGAGATGCCAGCTCCTTTCATTCAGTCAGTAGCTTCAAACATTTCTGGTATATGAAAAACATGTTTTTCAATGGCATAAATCAATGAATATTGTAAATGCACAAACAGTAATATCTCCACATTGCAAGGTGCAATTCTGAAATTTTTTGCTTTTTCCTGCTAATCCTAGCATGATAAAGAAGATTCAAAGAGAGTGAGATGCCAGCTCCTTTCATTCAGTCAGTAGCTTCAAACATTTCTGGTATATGAAAAACATGTTTTTCAATGGCAAAAATCAATGAATATTGTAAATGCACAAACAGTAATATCTCCACATTGCACGGTGCAATTCTGAAATTTTTAGCTTTTTCCTGTTAATCCTAGCATGATAAAGAAGATTCAAAGAGAGTGAGATGCCAGCTCCTTTCATTCAGTCAGTAGCTTCAAACATTTCTGGTATATGAAAAACATGTTTTTCAATGGCAAAAATCAATGAATATTGTAAATGCACAAACAGTAATATCTCCACATTGCAAGGTGCAATTCTGAAATTTTTTGCTTTTTCCTGCTAATCCTAGCATGATAAAGAAGATTCAAAGAGAGTGAGATGCCAGCTCCTTTCATTCAGTCAGTAGCTTCAAACATTTCTGGTATATGAAAAACATGTTTTTCAATGGCAAAAATCAATGAATATTGTAAATGCACAAACAGTAATATCTCCACATTGCACGGTGCAATTCTGAAATTTTTAGCTTTTTCCTGTTAATCCTAGCATGATAAAGAAGATTCAAAGAGAGTGAGATGCCAGCTCCTTTCATTCAGTCAGTAGCTTCAAACATTTCTGGTATATGAAAAACATGTTTTTCAATGGCAAAAATCAATGAATATTGTAAATGCACAATCAGTAATATCTCCACATTGCAAGGTGCAATTCTGAAATTTTTTGCTTTTTCCTGTTAATCCTAGCATGATAAAGAAGATTCAAAGAGAGTGAGATGCCAGCTCCTTTCATTCAGTCAGTAGCTTCAAACATTTCTGGTATATGAAAAACATGTTTTTCAATGGCAAAAATCAATGAATATTGTAAATGCACAAACAGTAATATCTCCACATTGCAAGGTGCAATTCTGAAATTTTTTGCTTTTTCCTGTTAATCCTAGCATGATAAAGAAGATTCAAAGAGAGTGAGATGCCAGCTCCTTTCATTCAGTCAGTAGCTTCAAACATTTCTGGTATATGAAAAACATGTTTTTCAATGGCAAAAATCAATGAATATTGTAAATGCACAAACAGTAATATCTCCACATTGCAAGGTGCAATTCTGAAATTTTTTGCTTTTTCCTGCTAATCCTAGCATGATAAAGAAGATTCAAAGAGAGTGAGATGCCAGCTCCTTTCATTCAGTCAGTAGCTTCAAACATTTCTGGACGTTTTTCAATGGCAAAAATCAATGAATATTGTAAATGCACAAACAGTAATATCTCCACATTGCAAGGTGCAATTCTGAAATTTTTTGCTTTTTCCTGCTAATCCTAGCATGATAAAGAAGATTCAAAGAGAGTGAGATGCCAGCTCCTTTCATTCAGTCCGTAGCTTCAAACATTTCTGGTATATGAAAAACATGTTTTTCAATGGCAAAAATCAATGAATATTGTAAATGCACAAACAGTAATATCTCCACATTGCACGGTGCAATTCTGAAATTTTTAGCTTTTTCCTGCTAATCCTAGCATGATAAAGAAGATTCAAAGAGAGTGAGATGCCAGCTCCTTTCATTCAGTCAGTAGCTTCAAACATTTCTGGTATATGAAAAACATGTTTTTCAATGGCAAAAATCAATGAATATTGTAAATGCACAAACAGTAATATCTCCACATTGCAAGGTGCAATTCTGAAATTTTTTGCTTTTTCCTGTTAATCCTAGCATGATAAAGAAGATTCAAAGAGAGTGAGATGCCAGCTCCTTTCAATCAGTCAGTAGCTTCAAACATTTCTGGTATATGAAAAACATGTTTTTCAATGGCAAAAATCAATGAATATTGTAAATGCACAAACAGTAATATCTCCACATTGCACGGTGCAATTCTGAAATTTTTTGCTTTTTCCTGCTAATCCTAGCATGATAAAGAAGATTCAAAGAGAGTGAGATGCCAGCTCCTTTCATTCAGTCAGTAGCTTCAAACATTTCTGGACGTTTTTCAATGGCAAAAATCAATGAATATTGTAAATGCACAAACAGTAATATCTCCACATTGCAAGGTGCAATTCTGAAATTTTTTGCTTTTTCCTGTTAATCCTAGCATGATAAAGAAGATTCAAAGAGAGTGAGATGCCAGCTCCTTTCATTCAGTCAGTAGCTTCAAACATTTCTGGTATATGAAAAACATGTTTTTCAATGGCAAAAATCAATGAATATTGTAAATGCACAAACAGTAATATCTCCACATTGCATGGTGCAATTCTGAAATTTTTAGCTTTTTCCTGTTAATCCTAGCATGATAAAGAAGATTCAAAGAGAGTGAGATGCCAGCTCCTTTCATTCAGTCAGTAGCTTCAAACATTTCTGGTATATGAAAAACATGTTTTTCAATGGCAAAAATCAATGAATATTGTAAATGCACAAACAGTAATATCTCCACATTGCAAGGTGCAATTCTGAAATTTTTTGCTTTTTCCTGTTAATCCTAGCATGATAAAGAAGATTCAAAGAGAGTGAGATGCCAGCTCCTTTCATTCAGTCAGTAGCTTCAAACATTTCTGGTATATGAAAAACATGTTTTTCAATGGCATAAATCAATGAATATTGTAAATGCACAAACAGTAATATCTCCACATTGCAAGGTGCAATTCTGAAATTTTTTGCTTTTTCCTGCTAATCCTAGCATGATAAAGAAGATTCAAAGAGAGTGAGATGCCAGCTCCTTTCATTCAGTCAGTAGCTTCAAACATTTCTGGTATATGAAAAACATGTTTTTCAATGGCAAAAATCAATGAATATTGTAAATGCACAAACAGTAATATCTCCACATTGCACGGTGCAATTCTGAAATTTTTAGCTTTTTCCTGTTAATCCTAGCATGATAAAGAAGATTCAAAGAGAGTGAGATGCCAGCTCCTTTCATTCAGTCAGTAGCTTCAAACATTTCTGGTATATGAAAAACATGTTTTTCAATGGCAAAAATCAATGAATATTGTAAATGCACAAACAGTAATATCTCCACATTGCAAGGTGCAATTCTGAAATTTTTTGCTTTTTCCTGCTAATCCTAGCATGATAAAGAAGATTCAAAGAGAGTGAGATGCCAGCTCCTTTCATTCAGTCAGTAGCTTCAAACATTTCTGGTATATGAAAAACATGTTTTTCAATGGCAAAAATCAATGAATATTGTAAATGCACAAACAGTAATATCTCCACATTGCACGGTGCAATTCTGAAATTTTTAGCTTTTTCCTGTTAATCCTAGCATGATAAAGAAGATTCAAAGAGAGTGAGATGCCAAGCTCCTTTCATTCAGTCAGTAGCTTCAAACATTTCTGGTATATGAAAAACATGTTTTTCAATGGCAAAAATCAATGAATATTGTAAATGCACAAACAGTAATATCTCCACATTGCAAGGTGCAATTCTGAAATTTTTTGCTTTTTCCTGTTAATCCTAGCATGATAAAGAAGATTCAAAGAGAGTGAGATGCCAGCTCCTTTCATTCAGTCAGTAGCTTCAAACATTTCTGGTATATGAAAAACATGTTTTTCAATGGCAAAAATCAATGAATATTGTAAATGCACAAACAGTAATATCTCCACATTGCAAGGTGCAATTCTGAAATTTTTTGCTTTTTCCTGTTAATCCTAGCATGATAAAGAAGATTCAAAGAGAGTGAGATGCCAGCTCCTTTCATTCAGTCAGTAGCTTCAAACATTTCTGGTATATGAAAAACATGTTTTTCAATGGCAAAAATCAATGAATATTGTAAATGCACAAACAGTAATATCTCCACATTGCAAGGTGCAATTCTGAAATTTTTTGCTTTTTCCTGCTAATCCTAGCATGATAAAGAAGATTCAAAGAGAGTGAGATGCCAGCTCCTTTCATTCAGTCAGTAGCTTCAAACATTTCTGGACGTTTTTCAATGGCAAAAATCAATGAATATTGTAAATGCACAAACAGTAATATCTCCACATTGCAAGGTGCAATTCTGAAATTTTTTGCTTTTTCCTGCTAATCCTAGCATGATAAAGAAGATTCAAAGAGAGTGAGATGCCAGCTCCTTTCATTCAGTCCGTAGCTTCAAACATTTCTGGTATATGAAAAACATGTTTTTCAATGGCAAAAATCAATGAATATTGTAAATGCACAAACAGTAATATCTCCACATTGCAAGGTGCAATTCTGAAATTTTTAGCTTTTTCCTGTTAATCCTAGCATGATAAAGAAGATTCAAAGAGAGTGAGATGCCAGCTCCTTTCATTCAGTCAGTAGCTTCAAACATTTCTGGTATATGAAAAACATGTTTTTCAATGGCAAAAATCAATGAATATTGTAAATGCACAAACAGTAATATCTCCACATTGCACGGTGCAATTCTGAAATTTTTAGCTTTTTCCTGTTAATCCTAGCATGATAAAGAAGATTCAAAGAGAGTGAGATGCCAGCTCCTTTCATTCAGTCAGTAGCTTCAAACATTTCTGGTATATGAAAAACATGTTTTTCAATGGCAAAAATCAATGAATATTGTAAATGCACAAACAGTAATATCTCCACATTGCAAGGTGCAATTCTGAAATTTTTTGCTTTTTCCTGCTAATCCTAGCATGATAAAGAAGATTCAAAGAGAGTGAGATGCCAGCTCCTTGCATTCAGTCAGTAGCTTCAAACATTTCTGGTATATGAAAAACATGTTTTTCAATGGCAAAAATCAATGAATATTGTAAATGCACAAACAGTAATATCTCCACATTGCACGGTGCAATTCTGAAATTTTTAGCTTTTTCCTGTTAATCCTAGCATGATAAAGAAGATTCAAAGAGAGTGAGATGCCAGCTCCTTTCATTCAGTCAGTAGCTTCAAACATTTCTGGACGTTTTTCAATGGCAAAAATCAATGAATATTGTAAATGCACAAACAGTAATATCTCCACATTGCAAGGTGCAATTCTGAAATTTTTTGCTTTTTCCTGTTAATCCTAGCATGATAAAGAAGATTCAAAGAGAGTGATATGCCAGCTCCTTTCATTCAGTCAGTAGCTTCAAACATTTCTGGTATATGAAAAACATGTTTTTCAATGGCAAAAATCAATGAATATTGTAAATGCACAAACAGTAATATCTCCACATTGCAAGGTGCAATTCTGAAATTTTTTGCTTTTTCCTGTTAATCCTAGCATGATAAAGAAGATTCAAAGAGAGTGAGATGCCAGCTCCTTTCATTCAGTCAGTAGCTTCAAACATTTCTGGTATATGAAAAACATGTTTTTCAATGGCAAAAATCAATGAATATTGTAAATGCACAAACAGTAATATCTCCACATTGCAAGGTGCAATTCTGAAATTTTTTGCTTTTTCCTGCTAATCCTAGCATGATAAAGAAGATTCAAAGAGAGTGAGATGCCAGCTCCTTTCATTCAGTCAGTAGCTTCAAACATTTCTGGACGTTTTTCAATGGCAAAAATCAATGAATATTGTAAATGCACAAACAGTAATATCTCCACATTGCAAGGTGCAATTCTGAAATTTTTTGCTTTTTCCTGCTAATCCTAGCATGATAAAGAAGATTCAAAGAGAGTGAGATGCCAGCTCCTTTCATTCAGTCCGTAGCTTCAAACATTTCTGGTATATGAAAAACATGTTTTTCAATGGCAAAAATCAATGAATATTGTAAATGCACAAACAGTAATATCTCCACATTGGACGGTGCAATTCTGAAATTTTTAGCTTTTTCCTGCTAATCCTAGCATGATAAAGAAGATTCAAAGAGAGTGAGATGCCAGCTCCTTTCATTCAGTCAGTAGCTTCAAACATTTCTGGTATATGAAAAACATGTTTTTCAATGGCAAAAATCAATGAATATTGTAAATGCACAAACAGTAATATCTCCACATTGCAAGGTGCAATTCTGAAATTTTTTGCTTTTTCCTGTTAATCCTAGCATGATAAAGAAGATTCAAAGAGAGTGAGATGCCAGCTCCTTTCAATCAGTCAGTAGCTTCAAACATTTCTGGTATATGAAAAACATGTTTTTCAATGGCAAAAATCAATGAATATTGTAAATGCACAAACAGTAATATCTCCACATTGCACGGTGCAATTCTGAAATTTTTTGCTTTTTCCTGCTAATCCTAGCATGATAAAGAAGATTCAAAGAGAGTGAGATGCCAGCTCCTTTCATTCAGTCAGTAGCTTCAAACATTTCTGGACGTTTTTCAATGGCAAAAATCAATGAATATTGTAAATGCACAAACAGTAATATCTCCACATTGCAAGGTGCAATTCTGAAATTTTTTGCTTTTTCCTGTTAATCCTAGCATGATAAAGAAGATTCAAAGAGAGTGAGATGCCAGCTCCTTTCATTCAGTCAGTAGCTTCAAACATTTCTGGTATATGAAAAACATGTTTTTCAATGGCAAAAATCAATGAATATTGTAAATGCACAAACAGTAATATCTCCACATTGCATGGTGCAATTCTGAAATTTTTAGCTTTTTCCTGTTAATCCTAGCATGATAAAGAAGATTCAAAGAGAGTGAGATGCCAGCTCCTTTCATTCAGTCAGTAGCTTCAAACATTTCTGGTATATGAAAAACATGTTTTTCAATGGCAAAAATCAATGAATATTGTAAATGCACAAACAGTAATATCTCCACATTGCAAGGTGCAATTCTGAAATTTTTTGCTTTTTCCTGTTAATCCTAGCATGATAAAGAAGATTCAAAGAGAGTGAGATGCCAGCTCCTTTCATTCAGTCAGTAGCTTCAAACATTTCTGGTATATGAAAAACATGTTTTTCAATGGCATAAATCAATGAATATTGTAAATGCACAAACAGTAATATCTCCACATTGCAAGGTGCAATTCTGAAATTTTTTGCTTTTTCCTGCTAATCCTAGCATGATAAAGAAGATTCAAAGAGAGTGAGATGCCAGCTCCTTTCATTCAGTCAGTAGCTTCAAACATTTCTGGTATATGAAAAACATGTTTTTCAATGGCAAAAATCAATGAATATTGTAAATGCACAAACAGTAATATCTCCACATTGCACGGTGCAATTCTGAAATTTTTAGCTTTTTCCTGTTAATCCTAGCATGATAAAGAAGATTCAAAGAGAGTGAGATGCCAGCTCCTTTCATTCAGTCAGTAGCTTCAAACATTTCTGGTATATGAAAAACATGTTTTTCAATGGCAAAAATCAATGAATATTGTAAATGCACAAACAGTAATATCTCCACATTGCAAGGTGCAATTCTGAAATTTTTTGCTTTTTCCTGCTAATCCTAGCATGATAAAGAAGATTCAAAGAGAGTGAGATGCCAGCTCCTTTCATTCAGTCAGTAGCTTCAAACATTTCTGGTATATGAAAAACATGTTTTTCAATGGCAAAAATCAATGAATATTGTAAATGCACAAACAGTAATATCTCCACATTGCACGGTGCAATTCTGAAATTTTTAGCTTTTTCCTGTTAATCCTAGCATGATAAAGAAGATTCAAAGAGAGTGAGATGCCAAGCTCCTTTCATTCAGTCAGTAGCTTCAAACATTTCTGGTATATGAAAAACATGTTTTTCAATGGCAAAAATCAATGAATATTGTAAATGCACAAACAGTAATATCTCCACATTGCAAGGTGCAATTCTGAAATTTTTTGCTTTTTCCTGTTAATCCTAGCATGATAAAGAAGATTCAAAGAGAGTGAGATGCCAGCTCCTTTCATTCAGTCAGTAGCTTCAAACATTTCTGGTATATGAAAAACATGTTTTTCAATGGCAAAAATCAATGAATATTGTAAATGCACAAACAGTAATATCTCCACATTGCAAGGTGCAATTCTGAAATTTTTTGCTTTTTCCTGTTAATCCTAGCATGATAAAGAAGATTCAAAGAGAGTGAGATGCCAGCTCCTTTCATTCAGTCAGTAGCTTCAAACATTTCTGGTATATGAAAAACATGTTTTTCAATGGCAAAAATCAATGAATATTGTAAATGCACAAACAGTAATATCTCCACATTGCAAGGTGCAATTCTGAAATTTTTTGCTTTTTCCTGCTAATCCTAGCATGATAAAGAAGATTCAAAGAGAGTGAGATGCCAGCTCCTTTCAATCAGTCAGTAGCTTCAAACATTTCTGGTATATGAAAAACATGTTTTTCAATGGCAAAAATCAATGAATATTGTAAATGCACAAACAGTAATATCTCCACATTGCACGGTGCAATTCTGAAATTTTTTGCTTTTTCCTGCTAATCCTAGCATGATAAAGAAGATTCAAAGAGAGTGAGATGCCAGCTCCTTTCATTCAGTCAGTAGCTTCAAACATTTCTGGACGTTTTTCAATGGCAAAAATCAATGAATATTGTAAATGCACAAACAGTAATATCTCCACATTGCAAGGTGCAATTCTGAAATTTTTTGCTTTTTCCTGCTAATCCTAGCATGATAAAGAAGATTCAAAGAGAGTGAGATGCCAGCTCCTTTCAATCAGTCAGTAGCTTCAAACATTTCTGGTATATGAAAAACATGTTTTTCAATGGCAAAAATCAATGAATATTGTAAATGCACAAACAGTAATATCTCCACATTGCACGGTGCAATTCTGAAATTTTTTGCTTTTTCCTGCTAATCCTAGCATGATAAAGAAGATTCAAAGAGAGTGAGATGCCAGCTCCTTTCATTCAGTCAGTAGCTTCAAACATTTCTGGACGTTTTTCAATGGCAAAAATCAATGAATATTGTAAATGCACAAACAGTAATATCTCCACATTGCAAGGTGCAATTCTGAAATTTTTTGCTTTTTCCTGCTAATCCTAGCATGATAAAGAAGATTCAAAGAGAGTGAGATGCCAGCTCCTTTCATTCAGTCAGTAGCTTCAAACATTTCTGGTATATGAAAAACATGTTTTTCAATGGCAAAAATCAATGAATATTGTAAATGCACAAACAGTAATATCTCCACATTGCACGGTGCAATTCTGAAATTTTTAGCTTTTTCCTGTTAATCCTAGCATGATAAAGAAGATTCAAAGAGAGTGAGATGCCAGCTCCTTTCATTCAGTCAGTAGCTTCAAACATTTCTGGTATATGAAAAACATGTTTTTCAATGGCAAAAATCAATGAATATTGTAAATGCACAAACAGTAATATCTCCACATTGCAAGGTGCAATTCTGAAATGTTTTGCTTTTTCCTGTTAATCCTAGCATGATAAAGAAGATTCAAAGAGAGTGAGATGCCAGCTCTTTTCATTCAGTCAGTAGCTTCAAACATTTCTGGTATATGAAAAACATGTTTTTCAATGGCAAAAATCAATGAATATTGTAAATGCACAAACAGTAATATCTCCACATTGCAAGGTGCAATTCTGAAATTTTTTGCTTTTTCCTGTTAATCCTAGCATGATAAAGAAGATTCAAAGAGAGTGAGATGCCAGCTCCTTTCATTCAGTCAGTAGCTTCAAACATTTCTGGTATATGAAAAACATGTTTTTCAATGGCAAAAATCAATGAATATTGTAAATGCACAAACAGTAATATCTCCACATTGCAAGGTGCAATTCTGAAATTTTTTGCTTTTTCCTGCTAATCCTAGCATGATAAAGAAGATTCAAAGAGAGTGAGATGCCAGCTCCTTTCATTCAGTCAGTAGCTTCAAACATTTCTGGACGTTTTTCAATGGCAAAAATCAATGAATATTGTAAATGCACAAACAGTAATATCTCCACATTGCAAGGTGCAATTCTGAAATTTTTTGCTTTTTCCTGCTAATCCTAGCATGATAAAGAAGATTCAAAGAGAGTGAGATGCCAGCTCCTTTCATTCAGTCCGTAGCTTCAAACATTTCTGGTATATGAAAAACATGTTTTTCAATGGCAAAAATCAATGAATATTGTAAATGCACAAACAGTAATATCTCCACATTGCACGGTGCAATTCTGAAATTTTTAGCTTTTTCCTGTTAATCCTAGCATGATAAAGAAGATTCAAAGAGAGTGAGATGCCAGCTCCTTTCATTCAGTCAGTAGCTTCAAACATTTCTGGTATATGAAAAACATGTTTTTCAATGGCAAAAATCAATGAATATTGTAAATGCACAAACAGTAATATCTCCACATTGCACGGTGCAATTCTGAAATTTTTAGCTTTTTCCTGTTAATCCTAGCATGATGAAGATTCAAAGAGAGTGAGATGCCAGCTCCTTTCATTCAGTCAGTAGCTTCAAACATTTCTGGTATATGAAAAACATGTTTTTCAATGGCAAAAATCAATGAATATTGTAAATGCACAAACAGTAATATCTCCACATTGCAAGGTGCAATTCTGAAATTTTTTGCTTTTTCCTGCTAATCCTAGCATGATAAAGAAGATTCAAAGAGAGTGAGATGCCAGCTCCTTGCATTCAGTCAGTAGCTTCAAACATTTCTGGTATATGAAAAACATGTTTTTCAATGGCAAAAATCAATGAATATTGTAAATGCACAAACAGTAATATCTCCACATTGCACGGTGCAATTCTGAAATTTTTAGCTTTTTCCTGTTAATCCTAGCATGATAAAGAAGATTCAAAGAGAGTGAGATGCCAGCTCCTTTCATTCAGTCAGTAGCTTCAAACATTTCTGGACGTTTTTCAATGGCAAAAATCAATGAATATTGTAAATGCACAAACAGTAATATCTCCACATTGCAAGGTGCAATTCTGAAATTTTTTGCTTTTTCCTGTTAATCCTAGCATGATAAAGAAGATTCAAAGAGAGTGATATGCCAGCTCCTTTCATTCAGTCAGTAGCTTCAAACATTTCTGGTATATGAAAATGTTTTTCAATGGCAAAAATCAATGAATATTGTAAATGCACAAACAGTAATATCTCCACATTGCAAGGTGCAATTCTGAAATTTTTTGCTTTTTCCTGTTAATCCTAGCATGATAAAGAAGATTCAAAGAGAGTGAGATGCCAGCTCCTTTCATTCAGTCAGTAGCTTCAAACATTTCTGGTATATGAAAAACATGTTTTTCAATGGCAAAAATCAATGAATATTGTAAATGCACAAACAGTAATATCTCCACATTGCAAGGTGCAATTCTGAAATTTTTTGCTTTTTCCTGCTAATCCTAGCATGATAAAGAATATTCAAAGAGAGTGAGATGCCAGCTCCTTTCATTCAGTCAGTAGCTTCAAACATTTCTGGACGTTTTTCAATGGCAAAAATCAATGAATATTGTAAATGCACAAACAGTAATATCTCCACATTGCAAGGTGCAATTCTGAAATTTTTTGCTTTTTCCTGCTAATCCTAGCATGATAAAGAAGATTCAAAGAGAGTGAGATGCCAGCTCCTTTCATTCAGTCAGTAGCTTCAAACATTTCTGGTATATGAAAAACATGTTTTTCAATGGCAAAAATCAATGAATATTGTAAATGCACAAACAGTAATATCTCCACATTGCACGGTGCAATTCTGAAATTTTTAGCTTTTTCCTGTTAATCCTAGCATGATAAAGAAGATTCAAAGAGAGTGAGATGCCAGCTCCTTTCATTCAGTCAGTAGCTTCAAACATTTCTGGTATATGAAAAACATGTTTTTCAATGGCAAAAATCAATGAATATTGTAAATGCACAAACAGTAATATCTCCACATTGCACGGTGCAATTCTGAAATTTTTAGCTTTTTCCTGTTAATCCTAGCATGATAAAGAAGAGTCAAAGAGAGTGAGATGCCAGCTCCTTTCATTCAGTCAGTAGCTTCAAACATTTCTGGTATATGAAAAACATGTTTTTCAATGGCAAAAATCAATGAATATTGTAAATGCACAAACAGTAATATCTCCACATTGCAAGGTGCAATTCTGAAATTTTTTGCTTTTTCCTGCTAATCCTAGCATGATAAAGAAGATTCAAAGAGAGTGAGATGCCAGCTCCTTGCATTCAGTCAGTAGCTTCAAACATTTCTGGTATATGAAAAACATGTTTTTCAATGGCAAAAATCAATGAATATTGTAAATGCACAAACAGTAATATCTCCACATTGCACGGTGCAATTCTGAAATTTTTAGCTTTTTCCTGTTAATCCTAGCATGATAAAGAAGATTCAAAGAGAGTGAGATGCCAGCTCCTTTCATTCAGTCAGTAGCTTCAAACATTTCTGGACGTTTTTCAATGGCAAAAATCAATGAATATTATAAATGCACAAACAGTAATATCTCCACATTGCAAGGTGCAATTCTGAAATTTTTTGCTTTTTCCTGTTAATCCTAGCATGATAAAGAAGATTCAAAGAGAGTGATATGCCAGCTCCTTTCATTCAGTCAGTAGCTTCAAACATTTCTGGTATATGAAAAACATGTTTTTCAATGGCAAAAATCAATGAATATTGTAAATGCACAAACAGTAATATCTCCACATTGCAAGGTGCAATTCTGAAATTTTTTGCTTTTTCCTGTTAATCCTAGCATGATAAAGAAGATTCAAAGAGAGTGAGATGCCAGCTCCTTTCATTCAGTCAGTAGCTTCAAACATTTCTGGTATATGAAAAACATGTTTTTCAATGGCAAAAATCAATGAATATTGTAAATGCACAAACAGTAATATCTCCACATTGCAAGGTGCAATTCTGAAATTTTTTGCTTTTTCCTGCTAATCCTAGCATGATAAAGAAGATTCAAAGAGAGTGAGATGCCAGCTCCTTTCAATCAGTCAGTAGCTTCAAACATTTCTGGTATATGAAAAACATGTTTTTCAATGGCAAAAATCAATGAATATTGTAAATGCACAAACAGTAATATCTCCACATTGCACGGTGCAATTCTGAAATTTTTTGCTTTTTCCTGCTAATCCTAGCATGATAAAGAAGATTCAAAGAGAGTGAGATGCCAGCTCCTTTCATTCAGTCAGTAGCTTCAAACATTTCTGGACGTTTTTCAATGGCAAAAATCAATGAATATTGTAAATGCACAAACAGTAATATCTCCACATTGCAAGGTGCAATTCTGAAATTTTTTGCTTTTTCCTGCTAATCCTAGCATGATAAAGAAGATTCAAAGAGAGTGAGATGCCAGCTCCTTTCAGTCAGTAGCTTCAAACATTTCTGGTATATGAAAAACATGTTTTTCAATGGCAAAAATCAATGAATATTGTAAATGCACAAACAGTAATATCTCCACATTGCACGGTGCAATTCTGAAATTTTTTGCTTTTTCCTGCTAATCCTAGCATGATAAAGAAGATTCAAAGAGAGTGAGATGCCAGCTCCTTTCATTCAGTCAGTAGCTTCAAACATTTCTGGACGTTTTTCAATGGCAAAAATCAATGAATATTGTAAATGCACAAACAGTAATATCTCCACATTGCAAGGTGCAATTCTGAAATTTTTTGCTTTTTCCTGCTAATCCTAGCATGATAAAGAAGATTCAAAGAGAGTGAGATGCCAGCTCCTTTCATTCAGTCAGTAGCTTCAAACATTTCTGGTATATGAAAAACATGTTTTTCAATGGCAAAAATCAATGAATATTGTAAATGCACAAACAGTAATATCTCCACATTGCACGGTGCAATTCTGAAATTTTTAGCTTTTTCCTGTTAATCCTAGCATGATAAAGAAGATTCAAAGAGAGTGAGATGCCAGCTCCTTTCATTCAGTCAGTAGCTTCAAACATTTCTGGTATATGAAAAACATGTTTTTCAATGGCAAAAATCAATGAATATTGTAAATGCACAAACAGTAATATCTCCACATTGCAAGGTGCAATTCTGAAATTTTTTGCTTTTTCCTGTTAATCCTAGCATGATAAAGAAGATTCAAAGAGAGTGAGATGCCAGCTCCTTTCATTCAGTCAGTAGCTTCAAACATTTCTGGTATATGAAAAACATGTTTTTCAATGGCAAAAATCAATGAATATTGTAAATGCACAAACAGTAATATCTCCACATTGCAAGGTGCAATTCTGAAATTTTTTGCTTTTTCCTGTTAATCCTAGCATGATAAAGAAGATTCAAAGAGAGTGAGATGCCAGCTCCTTTCATTCAGTCAGTAGCTTCAAACATTTCTGGTATATGAAAAACATGTTTTTCAATGGCAAAAATCAATGAATATTGTAAATGCACAAACAGTAATATCTCCACATTGCAAGGTGCAATTCTGAAATTTTTTGCTTTTTCCTGCTAATCCTAGCATGATAAAGAAGATTCAAAGAGAGTGAGATGCCAGCTCCTTTCATTCAGTCAGTAGCTTCAAACATTTCTGGACGTTTTTCAATGGCAAAAATCAATGAATATTGTAAATGCACAAACAGTAATATCTCCACATTGCAAGGTGCAATTCTGAAATTTTTTGCTTTTTCCTGCTAATCCTAGCATGATAAAGAAGATTCAAAGAGAGTGAGATGCCAGCTCCTTTCATTCAGTCCGTAGCTTCAAACATTTCTGGTATATGAAAAACATGTTTTTCAATGGCAAAAATCAATGAATATTGTAAATGCACAAACAGTAATATCTCCACATTGCACGGTGCAATTCTGAAATTTTTAGCTTTTTCCTGTTAATCCTAGCATGATAAAGAAGATTCAAAGAGAGTGAGATGCCAGCTCCTTTCATTCAGTCAGTAGCTTCAAACATTTCTGGTATATGAAAAACATGTTTTTCAATGGCAAAAATCAATGAATATTGTAAATGCACAAACAGTAATATCTCCACATTGCACGGTGCAATTCTGAAATTTTTAGCTTTTTCCTGTTAATCCTAGCATGATGAAGATTCAAAGAGAGTGAGATGCCAGCTCCTTTCATTCAGTCAGTAGCTTCAAACATTTCTGGTATATGAAAAACATGTTTTTCAATGGCAAAAATCAATGAATATTGTAAATGCACAAACAGTAATATCTCCACATTGCAAGGTGCAATTCTGAAATTTTTTGCTTTTTCCTGCTAATCCTAGCATGATAAAGAAGATTCAAAGAGAGTGAGATGCCAGCTCCTTGCATTCAGTCAGTAGCTTCAAACATTTCTGGTATATGAAAAACATGTTTTTCAATGGCAAAAATCAATGAATATTGTAAATGCACAAACAGTAATATCTCCACATTGCACGGTGAAATTCTGAAATTTTTAGCTTTTTCCTGTTAATCCTAGCATGATAAAGAAGATTCAAAGAGAGTGAGATGCCAGCTCCTTTCATTCAGTCAGTAGCTTCAAACATTTCTGGACGTTTTTCAATGGCAAAAATCAATGAATATTGTAAATGCACAAACAGTAATATCTCCACATTGCAAGGTGCAATTCTGAAATTTTTTGCTTTTTCCTGTTAATCCTAGCATGATAAAGAAGATTCAAAGAGAGTGATATGCCAGCTCCTTTCATTCAGTCAGTAGCTTCAAACATTTCTGGTATATGAAAAACATGTTTTTCAATGGCAAAAATCAATGAATATTGTAAATGCACAAACAGTAATATCTCCACATTGCAAGGTGCAATTCTGAAATTTTTTGCTTTTTCCTGTTAATCCTAGCATGATAAAGAAGATTCAAAGAGAGTGAGATGCCAGCTCCTTTCATTCAGTCAGTAGCTTCAAACATTTCTGGTATATGAAAAACATGTTTTTCAATGGCAAAAATCAATGAATATTGTAAATGCACAAACAGTAATATCTCCACATTGCAAGGTGCAATTCTGAAATTTTTTGCTTTTTCCTGCTAATCCTAGCATGATAAAGAAGATTCAAAGAGAGTGAGATGCCAGCTCCTTTCAATCAGTCAGTAGCTTCAAACATTTCTGGTATATGAAAAACATGTTTTTCAATGGCAAAAATCAATGAATATTGTAAATGCACAAACAGTAATATCTCCACATTGCACGGTGCAATTCTGAAATTTTTTGCTTTTTCCTGCTAATCCTAGCATGATAAAGAAGATTCAAAGAGAGTGAGATGCCAGCTCCTTTCATTCAGTCAGTAGCTTCAAACATTTCTGGACGTTTTTCAATGGCAAAAATCAATGAATATTGTAAATGCACAAACAGTAATATCTCCACATTGCAAGGTGCAATTCTGAAATTTTTTGCTTTTTCCTGCTAATCCTAGCATGATAAAGAAGATTCAAAGAGAGTGAGATGCCAGCTCCTTTCATTCAGTCAGTAGCTTCAAACATTTCTGGTATATGAAAAACATGTTTTTCAATGGCAAAAATCAATGAATATTGTAAATGCACAAACAGTAATATCTCCACATTGCACGGTGCAATTCTGAAATTTTTAGCTTTTTCCTGTTAATCCTAGCATGATAAAGAAGATTCAAAGAGAGTGAGATGCCAGCTCCTTTCATTCAGTCAGTAGCTTCAAACATTTCTGGTATATGAAAAACATGTTTTTCAATGGCAAAAATCAATGAATATTGTAAATGCACAAACAGTAATATCTCCACATTGCACGGTGCAATTCTGAAATTTTTAGCTTTTTCCTGTTAATCCTAGCATGATAAAGAAGATTCAAAGAGAGTGAGATGCCAGCTCCTTTCATTCAGTCAGTAGCTTCAAACATTTCTGGTATATGAAAAACATGTTTTTCAATGGCAAAAATCAATGAATATTGTAAATGCACAAACAGTAATATCTCCACATTGCAAGGTGCAATTCTGAAATTTTTTGCTTTTTCCTGCTAATCCTAGCATGATAAAGAAGATTCAAAGAGAGTGAGATGCCAGCTCCTTGCATTCAGTCAGTAGCTTCAAACATTTCTGGTATATGAAAAACATGTTTTTCAATGGCAAAAATCAATGAATATTGTAAATGCACAAACAGTAATATCTCCACATTGCACGGTGCAATTCTGAAATTTTTAGCTTTTTCCTGTTAATCCTAGCATGATAAAGAAGATTCAAAGAGAGTGAGATGCCAGCTCCTTTCATTCAGTCAGTAGCTTCAAACATTTCTGGACGTTTTTCAATGGCAAAAATCAATGAATATTGTAAATGCACAAACAGTAATATCTCCACATTGCAAGGTGCAATTCTGAAATTTTTTGCTTTTTCCTGTTAATCCTAGCATGATAAAGAAGATTTAAAGAGAGTGATATGCCAGCTCCTTTCATTCAGTCAGTAGCTTCAAACATTTCTGGTATATGAAAAACATGTTTTTCAATGGCAAAAATCAATGAATATTGTAAATGCACAAACAGTAATATCTCCACATTGCAAGGTGCAATTCTGAAATTTTTTGCTTTTTCCTGTTAATCCTAGCATGATAAAGAAGATTCAAAGAGAGTGAGATGCCAGCTCCTTTCATTCAGTCAGTAGCTTCAAACATTTCTGGTATATGAAAAACATGTTTTTCAATGGCAAAAATCAATGAATATTGTAAATGCACAAACAGTAATATCTCCACATTGCAAGGTGCAATTCTGAAATTTTTTGCTTTTTCCTGCTAATCCTAGCATGATAAAGAAGATTCAAAGAGAGTGAGATGCCAGCTCCTTTCATTCAGTCAGTAGCTTCAAACATTTCTGGACGTTTTTCAATGGCAAAAATCAATGAATATTGTAAATGCACAAACAGTAATATCTCCACATTGCAAGGTGCAATTCTGAAATTTTTTGCTTTTTCCTGTTAATCCTAGCATGATAAAGAAGATTCAAAGAGAGTGAGATGCCAGCTCCTTTCATTCAGTCAGTAGCTTCAAACATTTCTGGTATATGAAAAACATGTTTTTCAATGGCAAAAATCAATGAATATTGTAAATGCACAAACAGTAATATCTCCACATTGCAAGGTGCAATTCTGAAATTTTTTGCTTTTTCCTGTTAATCCTAGCATGATAAAGAAGATTCAAAGAGAGTGAGATGCCAGCTCCTTTCAATCAGTCAGTAGCTTCAAACATTTCTGGTATATGAAAAACATGTTTTTCAATGGCAAAAATCAATGAATATTGTAAATGCACAAACAGTAATATCTCCACATTGCACGGTGCAATTCTGAAATTTTTTGCTTTTTCCTGCTAATCCTAGCATGATAAAGAAGATTCAAAGAGAGTGAGATGCCAGCTCCTTTCATTCAGTCAGTAGCTTCAAACATTTCTGGACGTTTTTCAATGGCAAAAATCAATGAATATTGTAAATGCACAAACAGTAATATCTCCACATTGCAAGGTGCAATTCTGAAATTTTTTGCTTTTTCCTGTTAATCCTAGCATGATAAAGAAGATTCAAAGAGAGTGAGATGCCAGCTCCTTTCATTCAGTCAGTAGCTTCAAACATTTCTGGTATATGAAAAACATGTTTTTCAATGGCAAAAATCAATGAATATTGTAAATGCACAAACAGTAATATCTCCACATTGCATGGTGCAATTCTGAAATTTTTAGCTTTTTCCTGTTAATCCTAGCATGATAAAGAAGATTCAAAGAGAGTGAGATGCCAGCTCCTTTCATTCAGTCAGTAGCTTCCAACATTTCTGGTATATGAAAAACATGTTTTTCAATGGCAAAAATCAATGAATATTGTAAATGCACAAACAGTAATATCTCCACATTGCAAGGTGCAATTCTGAAATTTTTTGCTTTTTCCTGTTAATCCTAGCATGATAAAGAAGATTCAAAGAGAGTGAGATGCCAGCTCCTTTCATTCAGTCAGTAGCTTCAAACATTTCTGGTATATGAAAAACATGTTTTTCAATGGCATAAATCAATGAATATTGTAAATGCACAAACAGTAATATCTCCACATTGCAAGGTGCAATTCTGAAATTTTTTGCTTTTTCCTGCTAATCCTAGCATGATAAAGAAGATTCAAAGAGAGTGAGATGCCAGCTCCTTTCATTCAGTCAGTAGCTTCAAACATTTCTGGTATATGAAAAACATGTTTTTCAATGGCAAAAATCAATGAATATTGTAAATGCACAAACAGTAATATCTCCACATTGCACGGTGCAATTCTGAAATTTTTAGCTTTTTCCTGTTAATCCTAGCATGATAAAGAAGATTCAAAGAGAGTGAGATGCCAGCTCCTTTCATTCAGTCAGTAGCTTCAAACATTTCTGGTATATGAAAAACATGTTTTTCAATGGCAAAAATCAATGAATATTGTAAATGCACAAACAGTAATATCTCCACATTGCAAGGTGCAATTCTGAAATTTTTTGCTTTTTCCTGCTAATCCTAGCATGATAAAGAAGATTCAAAGAGAGTGAGATGCCAGCTCCTTTCATTCAGTCAGTAGCTTCAAACATTTCTGGTATATGAAAAACATGTTTTTCAATGGCAAAAATCAATGAATATTGTAAATGCACAAACAGTAATATCTCCACATTGCACGGTGCAATTCTGAAATTTTTAGCTTTTTCCTGTTAATCCTAGCATGATAAAGAAGATTCAAAGAGAGTGAGATGCCAGCTCCTTTCATTCAGTCAGTAGCTTCAAACATTTCTGGTATATGAAAAACATGTTTTTCAATGGCAAAAATCAATGAATATTGTAAATGCACAATCAGTAATATCTCCACATTGCAAGGTGCAATTCTGAAATTTTTTGCTTTTTCCTGTTAATCCTAGCATGATAAAGAAGATTCAAAGAGAGTGAGATGCCAGCTCCTTTCATTCAGTCAGTAGCTTCAAACATTTCTGGTATATGAAAAACATGTTTTTCAATGGCAAAAATCAATGAATATTGTAAATGCACAAACAGTAATATCTCCACATTGCAAGGTGCAATTCTGAAATTTTTTGCTTTTTCCTGTTAATCCTAGCATGATAAAGAAGATTCAAAGAGAGTGAGATGCCAGCTCCTTTCATTCAGTCAGTAGCTTCAAACATTTCTGGTATATGAAAAACATGTTTTTCAATGGCAAAAATCAATGAATATTGTAAATGCACAAACAGTAATATCTCCACATTGCAAGGTGCAATTCTGAAATTTTTTGCTTTTTCCTGCTAATCCTAGCATGATAAAGAAGATTCAAAGAGAGTGAGATGCCAGCTCCTTTCATTCAGTCAGTAGCTTCAAACATTTCTGGACGTTTTTCAATGGCAAAAATCAATGAATATTGTAAATGCACAAACAGTAATATCTCCACATTGCAAGGTGCAATTCTGAAATTTTTTGCTTTTTCCTGCTAATCCTAGCATGATAAAGAAGATTCAAAGAGAGTGAGATGCCAGCTCCTTTCATTCAGTCCGTAGCTTCAAACATTTCTGGTATATGAAAAACATGTTTTTCAATGGCAAAAATCAATGAATATTGTAAATGCACAAACAGTAATATCTCCACATTGCACGGTGCAATTCTGAAATTTTTAGCTTTTTCCTGCTAATCCTAGCATGATAAAGAAGATTCAAAGAGAGTGAGATGCCAGCTCCTTTCATTCAGTCAGTAGCTTCAAACATTTCTGGTATATGAAAAACATGTTTTTCAATGGCAAAAATCAATGAATATTGTAAATGCACAAACAGTAATATCTCCACATTGCAAGGTGCAATTCTGAAATTTTTTGCTTTTTCCTGTTAATCCTAGCATGATAAAGAAGATTCAAAGAGAGTGAGATGCCAGCTCCTTTCAATCAGTCAGTAGCTTCAAACATTTCTGGTATATGAAAAACATGTTTTTCAATGGCAAAAATCAATGAATATTGTAAATGCACAAACAGTAATATCTCCACATTGCACGGTGCAATTCTGAAATTTTTTGCTTTTTCCTGCTAATCCTAGCATGATAAAGAAGATTCAAAGAGAGTGAGATGCCAGCTCCTTTCATTCAGTCAGTAGCTTCAAACATTTCTGGACGTTTTTCAATGGCAAAAATCAATGAATATTGTAAATGCACAAACAGTAATATCTCCACATTGCAAGGTGCAATTCTGAAATTTTTTGCTTTTTCCTGTTAATCCTAGCATGATAAAGAAGATTCAAAGAGAGTGAGATGCCAGCTCCTTTCATTCAGTCAGTAGCTTCAAACATTTCTGGTATATGAAAAACATGTTTTTCAATGGCAAAAATCAATGAATATTGTAAATGCACAAACAGTAATATCTCCACATTGCATGGTGCAATTCTGAAATTTTTAGCTTTTTCCTGTTAATCCTAGCATGATAAAGAAGATTCAAAGAGAGTGAGATGCCAGCTCCTTTCATTCAGTCAGTAGCTTCAAACATTTCTGGTATATGAAAAACATGTTTTTCAATGGCAAAAATCAATGAATATTGTAAATGCACAAACAGTAATATCTCCACATTGCAAGGTGCAATTCTGAAATTTTTTGCTTTTTCCTGTTAATCCTAGCATGATAAAGAAGATTCAAAGAGAGTGAGATGCCAGCTCCTTTCATTCAGTCAGTAGCTTCAAACATTTCTGGTATATGAAAAACATGTTTTT
The DNA here is from genome assembly GCF_046119375.1 of Phyllobates terribilis. Taxonomy (NCBI): domain Eukaryota; kingdom Metazoa; phylum Chordata; class Amphibia; order Anura; family Dendrobatidae; genus Phyllobates; species Phyllobates terribilis. Next base: position 14,485 of record NW_027368893.1, on the reverse strand, counting down.
CAATGGCATAAATCAATGAATATTGTAAATGCACAAACAGTAATATCTCCACATTGCAAGGTGCAATTCTGAAATTTTTTGCTTTTTCCTGCTAATCCTAGCATGATAAAGAAGATTCAAAGAGAGTGAGATGCCAGCTCCTTTCATTCAGTCAGTAGCTTCAAACATTTCTGGTATATGAAAAACATGTTTTTCAATGGCAAAAATCAATGAATATTGTAAATGCACAAACAGTAATATCTCCACATTGCACGGTGCAATTCTGAAATTTTTAGCTTTTTCCTGTTAATCCTAGCATGATAAAGAAGATTCAAAGAGAGTGAGATGCCAGCTCCTTTCATTCAGTCAGTAGCTTCAAACATTTCTGGTATATGAAAAACATGTTTTTCAATGGCAAAAATCAATGAATATTGTAAATGCACAAACAGTAATATCTCCACATTGCAAGGTGCAATTCTGAAATTTTTTGCTTTTTCCTGCTAATCCTAGCATGATAAAGAAGATTCAAAGAGAGTGAGATGCCAGCTCCTTTCATTCAGTCAGTAGCTTCAAACATTTCTGGTATATGAAAAACATGTTTTTCAATGGCAAAAATCAATGAATATTGTAAATGCACAAACAGTAATATCTCCACATTGCACGGTGCAATTCTGAAATTTTTAGCTTTTTCCTGTTAATCCTAGCATGATAAAGAAGATTCAAAGAGAGTGAGATGCCAAGCTCCTTTCATTCAGTCAGTAGCTTCAAACATTTCTGGTATATGAAAAACATGTTTTTCAATGGCAAAAATCAATGAATATTGTAAATGCACAAACAGTAATATCTCCACATTGCAAGGTGCAATTCTGAAATTTTTTGCTTTTTCCTGTTAATCCTAGCATGATAAAGAAGATTCAAAGAGAGTGAGATGCCAGCTCCTTTCATTCAGTCAGTAGCTTCAAACATTTCTGGTATATGAAAAACATGTTTTTCAATGGCAAAAATCAATGAATATTGTAAATGCACAAACAGTAATATCTCCACATTGCAAGGTGCAATTCTGAAATTTTTTGCTTTTTCCTGTTAATCCTAGCATGATAAAGAAGATTCAAAGAGAGTGAGATGCCAGCTCCTTTCATTCAGTCAGTAGCTTCAAACATTTCTGGTATATGAAAAACATGTTTTTCAATGGCAAAAATCAATGAATATTGTAAATGCACAAACAGTAATATCTCCACATTGCAAGGTGCAATTCTGAAATTTTTTGCTTTTTCCTGCTAATCCTAGCATGATAAAGAAGATTCAAAGAGAGTGAGATGCCAGCTCCTTTCATTCAGTCAGTAGCTTCAAACATTTCTGGACGTTTTTCAATGGCAAAAATCAATGAATATTGTAAATGCACAAACAGTAATATCTCCACATTGCAAGGTGCAATTCTGAAATTTTTTGCTTTTTCCTGCTAATCCTAGCATGATAAAGAAGATTCAAAGAGAGTGAGATGCCAGCTCCTTTCATTCAGTCCGTAGCTTCAAACATTTCTGGTATATGAAAAACATGTTTTTCAATGGCAAAAATCAATGAATATTGTAAATGCACAAACAGTAATATCTCCACATTGCAAGGTGCAATTCTGAAATTTTTAGCTTTTTCCTGTTAATCCTAGCATGATAAAGAAGATTCAAAGAGAGTGAGATGCCAGCTCCTTTCATTCAGTCAGTAGCTTCAAACATTTCTGGTATATGAAAAACATGTTTTTCAATGGCAAAAATCAATGAATATTGTAAATGCACAAACAGTAATATCTCCACATTGCACGGTGCAATTCTGAAATTTTTAGCTTTTTCCTGTTAATCCTAGCATGATAAAGAAGATTCAAAGAGAGTGAGATGCCAGCTCCTTTCATTCAGTCAGTAGCTTCAAACATTTCTGGTATATGAAAAACATGTTTTTCAATGGCAAAAATCAATGAATATTGTAAATGCACAAACAGTAATATCTCCACATTGCAAGGTGCAATTCTGAAATTTTTTGCTTTTTCCTGCTAATCCTAGCATGATAAAGAAGATTCAAAGAGAGTGAGATGCCAGCTCCTTGCATTCAGTCAGTAGCTTCAAACATTTCTGGTATATGAAAAACATGTTTTTCAATGGCAAAAATCAATGAATATTGTAAATGCACAAACAGTAATATCTCCACATTGCACGGTGCAATTCTGAAATTTTTAGCTTTTTCCTGTTAATCCTAGCATGATAAAGAAGATTCAAAGAGAGTGAGATGCCAGCTCCTTTCATTCAGTCAGTAGCTTCAAACATTTCTGGACGTTTTTCAATGGCAAAAATCAATGAATATTGTAAATGCACAAACAGTAATATCTCCACATTGCAAGGTGCAATTCTGAAATTTTTTGCTTTTTCCTGTTAATCCTAGCATGATAAAGAAGATTCAAAGAGAGTGATATGCCAGCTCCTTTCATTCAGTCAGTAGCTTCAAACATTTCTGGTATATGAAAAACATGTTTTTCAATGGCAAAAATCAATGAATATTGTAAATGCACAAACAGTAATATCTCCACATTGCAAGGTGCAATTCTGAAATTTTTTGCTTTTTCCTGTTAATCCTAGCATGATAAAGAAGATTCAAAGAGAGTGAGATGCCAGCTCCTTTCATTCAGTCAGTAGCTTCAAACATTTCTGGTATATGAAAAACATGTTTTTCAATGGCAAAAATCAATGAATATTGTAAATGCACAAACAGTAATATCTCCACATTGCAAGGTGCAATTCTGAAATTTTTTGCTTTTTCCTGCTAATCCTAGCATGATAAAGAAGATTCAAAGAGAGTGAGATGCCAGCTCCTTTCATTCAGTCAGTAGCTTCAAACATTTCTGGACGTTTTTCAATGGCAAAAATCAATGAATATTGTAAATGCACAAACAGTAATATCTCCACATTGCAAGGTGCAATTCTGAAATTTTTTGCTTTTTCCTGCTAATCCTAGCATGATAAAGAAGATTCAAAGAGAGTGAGATGCCAGCTCCTTTCATTCAGTCCGTAGCTTCAAACATTTCTGGTATATGAAAAACATGTTTTTCAATGGCAAAAATCAATGAATATTGTAAATGCACAAACAGTAATATCTCCACATTGGACGGTGCAATTCTGAAATTTTTAGCTTTTTCCTGCTAATCCTAGCATGATAAAGAAGATTCAAAGAGAGTGAGATGCCAGCTCCTTTCATTCAGTCAGTAGCTTCAAACATTTCTGGTATATGAAAAACATGTTTTTCAATGGCAAAAATCAATGAATATTGTAAATGCACAAACAGTAATATCTCCACATTGCAAGGTGCAATTCTGAAATTTTTTGCTTTTTCCTGTTAATCCTAGCATGATAAAGAAGATTCAAAGAGAGTGAGATGCCAGCTCCTTTCAATCAGTCAGTAGCTTCAAACATTTCTGGTATATGAAAAACATGTTTTTCAATGGCAAAAATCAATGAATATTGTAAATGCACAAACAGTAATATCTCCACATTGCACGGTGCAATTCTGAAATTTTTTGCTTTTTCCTGCTAATCCTAGCATGATAAAGAAGATTCAAAGAGAGTGAGATGCCAGCTCCTTTCATTCAGTCAGTAGCTTCAAACATTTCTGGACGTTTTTCAATGGCAAAAATCAATGAATATTGTAAATGCACAAACAGTAATATCTCCACATTGCAAGGTGCAATTCTGAAATTTTTTGCTTTTTCCTGTTAATCCTAGCATGATAAAGAAGATTCAAAGAGAGTGAGATGCCAGCTCCTTTCATTCAGTCAGTAGCTTCAAACATTTCTGGTATATGAAAAACATGTTTTTCAATGGCAAAAATCAATGAATATTGTAAATGCACAAACAGTAATATCTCCACATTGCATGGTGCAATTCTGAAATTTTTAGCTTTTTCCTGTTAATCCTAGCATGATAAAGAAGATTCAAAGAGAGTGAGATGCCAGCTCCTTTCATTCAGTCAGTAGCTTCAAACATTTCTGGTATATGAAAAACATGTTTTTCAATGGCAAAAATCAATGAATATTGTAAATGCACAAACAGTAATATCTCCACATTGCAAGGTGCAATTCTGAAATTTTTTGCTTTTTCCTGTTAATCCTAGCATGATAAAGAAGATTCAAAGAGAGTGAGATGCCAGCTCCTTTCATTCAGTCAGTAGCTTCAAACATTTCTGGTATATGAAAAACATGTTTTTCAATGGCATAAATCAATGAATATTGTAAATGCACAAACAGTAATATCTCCACATTGCAAGGTGCAATTCTGAAATTTTTTGCTTTTTCCTGCTAATCCTAGCATGATAAAGAAGATTCAAAGAGAGTGAGATGCCAGCTCCTTTCATTCAGTCAGTAGCTTCAAACATTTCTGGTATATGAAAAACATGTTTTTCAATGGCAAAAATCAATGAATATTGTAAATGCACAAACAGTAATATCTCCACATTGCACGGTGCAATTCTGAAATTTTTAGCTTTTTCCTGTTAATCCTAGCATGATAAAGAAGATTCAAAGAGAGTGAGATGCCAGCTCCTTTCATTCAGTCAGTAGCTTCAAACATTTCTGGTATATGAAAAACATGTTTTTCAATGGCAAAAATCAATGAATATTGTAAATGCACAAACAGTAATATCTCCACATTGCAAGGTGCAATTCTGAAATTTTTTGCTTTTTCCTGCTAATCCTAGCATGATAAAGAAGATTCAAAGAGAGTGAGATGCCAGCTCCTTTCATTCAGTCAGTAGCTTCAAACATTTCTGGTATATGAAAAACATGTTTTTCAATGGCAAAAATCAATGAATATTGTAAATGCACAAACAGTAATATCTCCACATTGCACGGTGCAATTCTGAAATTTTTAGCTTTTTCCTGTTAATCCTAGCATGATAAAGAAGATTCAAAGAGAGTGAGATGCCAAGCTCCTTTCATTCAGTCAGTAGCTTCAAACATTTCTGGTATATGAAAAACATGTTTTTCAATGGCAAAAATCAATGAATATTGTAAATGCACAAACAGTAATATCTCCACATTGCAAGGTGCAATTCTGAAATTTTTTGCTTTTTCCTGTTAATCCTAGCATGATAAAGAAGATTCAAAGAGAGTGAGATGCCAGCTCCTTTCATTCAGTCAGTAGCTTCAAACATTTCTGGTATATGAAAAACATGTTTTTCAATGGCAAAAATCAATGAATATTGTAAATGCACAAACAGTAATATCTCCACATTGCAAGGTGCAATTCTGAAATTTTTTGCTTTTTCCTGTTAATCCTAGCATGATAAAGAAGATTCAAAGAGAGTGAGATGCCAGCTCCTTTCATTCAGTCAGTAGCTTCAAACATTTCTGGTATATGAAAAACATGTTTTTCAATGGCAAAAATCAATGAATATTGTAAATGCACAAACAGTAATATCTCCACATTGCAAGGTGCAATTCTGAAATTTTTTGCTTTTTCCTGCTAATCCTAGCATGATAAAGAAGATTCAAAGAGAGTGAGATGCCAGCTCCTTTCATTCAGTCAGTAGCTTCAAACATTTCTGGACGTTTTTCAATGGCAAAAATCAATGAATATTGTAAATGCACAAACAGTAATATCTCCACATTGCAAGGTGCAATTCTGAAATTTTTTGCTTTTTCCTGCTAATCCTAGCATGATAAAGAAGATTCAAAGAGAGTGAGATGCCAGCTCCTTTCATTCAGTCCGTAGCTTCAAACATTTCTGGTATATGAAAAACATGTTTTTCAATGGCAAAAATCAATGAATATTGTAAATGCACAAACAGTAATATCTCCACATTGCACGGTGCAATTCTGAAATTTTTAGCTTTTTCCTGTTAATCCTAGCATGATAAAGAAGATTCAAAGAGAGTGAGATGCCAGCTCCTTTCATTCAGTCAGTAGCTTCAAACATTTCTGGTATATGAAAAACATGTTTTTCAATGGCAAAAATCAATGAATATTGTAAATGCACAAACAGTAATATCTCCACATTGCACGGTGCAATTCTGAAATTTTTAGCTTTTTCCTGTTAATCCTAGCATGATAAAGAAGATTCAAAGAGAGTGAGATGCCAGCTCCTTTCATTCAGTCAGTAGCTTCAAACATTTCTGGTATATGAAAAACATGTTTTTCAATGGCAAAAATCAATGAATATTGTAAATGCACAAACAGTAATATCTCCACATTGCAAGGTGCAATTCTGAAATTTTTTGCTTTTTCCTGCTAATCCTAGCATGATAAAGAAGATTCAAAGAGAGTGAGATGCCAGCTCCTTGCATTCAGTCAGTAGCTTCAAACATTTCTGGTATATGAAAAACATGTTTTTCAATGGCAAAAATCAATGAATATTGTAAATGCACAAACAGTAATATCTCCACATTGCACGGTGCAATTCTGAAATTTTTAGCTTTTTCCTGTTAATCCTAGCATGATAAAGAAGATTCAAAGAGAGTGAGATGCCAGCTCCTTTCATTCAGTCAGTAGCTTCAAACATTTCTGGACGTTTTTCAATGGCAAAAATCAATGAATATTGTAAATGCACAAACAGTAATATCTCCACATTGCAAGGTGCAATTCTGAAATTTTTTGCTTTTTCCTGTTAATCCTAGCATGATAAAGAAGATTCAAAGAGAGTGATATGCCAGCTCCTTTCATTCAGTCAGTAGCTTCAAACATTTCTGGTATATGAAAAACATGTTTTTCAATGGCAAAAATCAATGAATATTGTAAATGCACAAACAGTAATATCTCCACATTGCAAGGTGCAATTCTGAAATTTTTTGCTTTTTCCTGTTAATCCTAGCATGATAAAGAAGATTCAAAGAGAGTGAGATGCCAGCTCCTTTCATTCAGTCAGTAGCTTCAAACATTTCTGGTATATGAAAAACATGTTTTTCAATGGCAAAAATCAATGAATATTGTAAATGCACAAACAGTAATATCTCCACATTGCAAGGTGCAATTCTGAAATTTTTTGCTTTTTCCTGCTAATCCTAGCATGATAAAGAAGATTCAAAGAGAGTGAGATGCCAGCTCCTTTCAATCAGTCAGTAGCTTCAAACATTTCTGGTATATGAAAAACATGTTTTTCAATGGCAAAAATCAATGAATATTGTAAATGCACAAACAGTAATATCTCCACATTGCACGGTGCAATTCTGAAATTTTTTGCTTTTTCCTGCTAATCCTAGCATGATAAAGAAGATTCAAAGAGAGTGAGATGCCAGCTCCTTTCATTCAGTCAGTAGCTTCAAACATTTCTGGACGTTTTTCAATGGCAAAAATCAATGAATATTGTAAATGCACAAACAGTAATATCTCCACATTGCAAGGTGCAATTCTGAAATTTTTTGCTTTTTCCTGCTAATCCTAGCATGATAAAGAAGATTCAAAGAGAGTGAGATGCCAGCTCCTTTCATTCAGTCAGTAGCTTCAAACATTTCTGGTATATGAAAAACATGTTTTTCAATGGCAAAAATCAATGAATATTGTAAATGCACAAACAGTAATATCTCCACATTGCACGGTGCAATTCTGAAATTTTTAGCTTTTTCCTGTTAATCCTAGCATGATAAAGAAGATTCAAAGAGAGTGAGATGCCAGCTCCTTTCATTCAGTCAGTAGCTTCAAACATTTCTGGTATATGAAAAACATGTTTTTCAATGGCAAAAATCAATGAATATTGTAAATGCACAAACAGTAATATCTCCACATTGCACGGTGCAATTCTGAAATTTTTAGCTTTTTCCTGTTAATCCTAGCATGATAAAGAAGATTCAAAGAGAGTGAGATGCCAGCTCCTTTCATTCAGTCAGTAGCTTCAAACATTTCTGGTATATGAAAAACATGTTTTTCAATGGCAAAAATCAATGAATATTGTAAATGCACAAACAGTAATATCTCCACATTGCAAGGTGCAATTCTGAAATTTTTTGCTTTTTCCTGCTAATCCTAGCATGATAAAGAAGATTCAAAGAGAGTGAGATGCCAGCTCCTTGCATTCAGTCAGTAGCTTCAAACATTTCTGGTATATGAAAAACATGTTTTTCAATGGCAAAAATCAATGAATATTGTAAATGCACAAACAGTAATATCTCCACATTGCACGGTGCAATTCTGAAATTTTTAGCTTTTTCCTGTTAATCCTAGCATGATAAAGAAGATTCAAAGAGAGTGAGATGCCAGCTCCTTTCATTCAGTCAGTAGCTTCAAACATTTCTGGACGTTTTTCAATGGCAAAAATCAATGAATATTGTAAATGCACAAACAGTAATATCTCCACATTGCAAGGTGCAATTCTGAAATTTTTTGCTTTTTCCTGTTAATCCTAGCATGATAAAGAAGATTCAAAGAGAGTGATATGCCAGCTCCTTTCATTCAGTCAGTAGCTTCAAACATTTCTGGTATATGAAAAACATGTTTTTCAATGGCAAAAATCAATGAATATTGTAAATGCACAAACAGTAATATCTCCACATTGCAAGGTGCAATTCTGAAATTTTTTGCTTTTTCCTGTTAATCCTAGCATGATAAAGAAGATTCAAAGAGAGTGAGATGCCAGCTCCTTTCAATCAGTCAGTAGCTTCAAACATTTCTGGTATATGAAAAACATGTTTTTCAATGGCAAAAATCAATGAATATTGTAAATGCACAAACAGTAATATCTCCACATTGCACGGTGCAATTCTGAAATTTTTTGCTTTTTCCTGCTAATCCTAGCATGATAAAGAAGATTCAAAGAGAGTGAGATGCCAGCTCCTTTCATTCAGTCAGTAGCTTCAAACATTTCTGGACGTTTTTCAATGGCAAAAATCAATGAATATTGTAAATGCACAAACAGTAATATCTCCACATTGCAAGGTGCAATTCTGAAATTTTTTGCTTTTTCCTGTTAATCCTAGCATGATAAAGAAGATTCAAAGAGAGTGAGATGCCAGCTCCTTTCATTCAGTCAGTAGCTTCAAACATTTCTGGTATATGAAAAACATGTTTTTCAATGGCAAAAATCAATGAATATTGTAAATGCACAAACAGTAATATCTCCACATTGCATGGTGCAATTCTGAAATTTTTAGCTTTTTCCTGTTAATCCTAGCATGATAAAGAAGATTCAAAGAGAGTGAGATGCCAGCTCCTTTCATTCAGTCAGTAGCTTCAAACATTTCTGGTATATGAAAAACATGTTTTTCAATGGCAAAAATCAATGAATATTGTAAATGCACAAACAGTAATATCTCCACATTGCAAGGTGCAATTCTGAAATTTTTTGCTTTTTCCTGTTAATCCTAGCATGATAAAGAAGATTCAAAGAGAGTGAGATGCCAGCTCCTTTCATTCAGTCAGTAGCTTCAAACATTTCTGGTATATGAAAAACATGTTTTTCAATGGCATAAATCAATGAATATTGTAAATGCACAAACAGTAATATCTCCACATTGCAAGGTGCAATTCTGAAATTTTTTGCTTTTTCCTGCTAATCCTAGCATGATAAAGAAGATTCAAAGAGAGTGAGATGCCAGCTCCTTTCATTCAGTCAGTAGCTTCAAACATTTCTGGTATATGAAAAACATGTTTTTCAATGGCAAAAATCAATGAATATTGTAAATGCACAAACAGTAATATCTCCACATTGCACGGTGCAATTCTGAAATTTTTAGCTTTTTCCTGTTAATCCTAGCATGATAAAGAAGATTCAAAGAGAGTGAGATGCCAGCTCCTTTCATTCAGTCAGTAGCTTCAAACATTTCTGGTATATGAAAAACATGTTTTTCAATGGCAAAAATCAATGAATATTGTAAATGCACAAACAGTAATATCTCCACATTGCAAGGTGCAATTCTGAAATTTTTTGCTTTTTCCTGCTAATCCTAGCATGATAAAGAAGATTCAAAGAGAGTGAGATGCCAGCTCCTTTCATTCAGTCAGTAGCTTCAAACATTTCTGGTATATGAAAAACATGTTTTTCAATGGCAAAAATCAATGAATATTGTAAATGCACAAACAGTAATATCTCCACATTGCACGGTGCAATTCTGAAATTTTTAGCTTTTTCCTGTTAATCCTAGCATGATAAAGAAGATTCAAAGAGAGTGAGATGCCAGCTCCTTTCATTCAGTCAGTAGCTTCAAACATTTCTGGTATATGAAAAACATGTTTTTCAATGGCAAAAATCAATGAATATTGTAAATGCACAAACAGTAATATCTCCACATTGCAAGGTGCAATTCTGAAATTTTTTGCTTTTTCCTGTTAATCCTAGCATGATAAAGAAGATTCAAAGAGAGTGAGATGCCAGCTCCTTTCATTCAGTCAGTAGCTTCAAACATTTCTGGTATATGAAAAACATGTTTTTCAATGGCAAAAATCAATGAATATTGTAAATGCACAAACAGTAATATCTCCACATTGCATGGTGCAATTCTGAAATTTTTAGCTTTTTCCTGTTAATCCTAGCATGATAAAGAAGATTCAAAGAGAGTGAGATGCCAGCTCCTTTCATTCAGTCAGTAGCTTCAAACATTTCTGGTATATGAAAAACATGTTTTTCAATGGCAAAAATCAATGAATATTGTAAATGCACAAACAGTAATATCTCCACATTGCAAGGTGCAATTCTGAAATTTTTTGCTTTTTCCTGTTAATCCTAGCATGATAAAGATTCAAAGAGAGTGAGATGCCAGCTCCTTTCATTCAGTCAGTAGCTTCAAACATTTCTGGTATATGAAAAACATGTTTTTCAATGGCATAAATCAATGAATATTGTAAATGCACAAACAGTAATATCTCCACATTGCAAGGTGCAATTCTGAAATTTTTTGCTTTTTCCTGCTAATCCTAGCATGATAAAGAAGATTCAAAGAGAGTGAGATGCCAGCTCCTTTCATTCAGTCAGTAGCTTCAAACATTTCTGGTATATGAAAAACATGTTTTTCAATGGCAAAAATCAATGAATATTGTAAATGCACAAACAGTAATATCTCCACATTGCACGGTGCAATTCTGAAATTTTTAGCTTTTTCCTGTTAATCCTAGCATGATAAAGAAGATTCAAAGAGAGTGAGATGCCAGCTCCTTTCATTCAGTCAGTAGCTTCAAACATTTCTGGTATATGAAAAACATGTTTTTCAATGGCAAAAATCAATGAATATTGTAAATGCACAAACAGTAATATCTCCACATTGCAAGGTGCAATTCTGAAATTTTTTGCTTTTTCCTGCTAATCCTAGCATGATAAAGAAGATTCAAAGAGAGTGAGATGCCAGCTCCTTTCATTCAGTCAGTAGCTTCAAACATTTCTGGTATATGAAAAACATGTTTTTCAATGGCAAAAATCAATGAATATTGTAAATGCACAAACAGTAATATCTCCACATTGCACGGTGCAATTCTGAAATTTTTAGCTTTTTCCTGTTAATCCTAGCATGATAAAGAAGATTCAAAGAGAGTGAGATGCCAGCTCCTTTCATTCAGTCAGTAGCTTCAAACATTTCTGGTATATGAAAAACATGTTTTTCAATGGCAAAAATCAATGAATATTGTAAATGCACAAACAGTAATATCTCCACATTGCAAGGTGCAATTCTGAAATTTTTTGCTTTTTCCTGTTAATCCTAGCATGATAAAGAAGATTCAAAGAGAGTGAGATGCCAGCTCCTTTCATTCAGTCAGTAGCTTCAAACATTTCTGGTATATGAAAAACATGTTTTTCAATGGCAAAAATCAATGAATATTGTAAATGCACAAACAGTAATATCTCCACATTGCAAGGTGCAATTCTGAAATTTTTTGCTTTTTCCTGTTAATCCTAGCATGATAAAGAAGATTCAAAGAGAGTGAGATGCCAGCTCCTTTCATTCAGTCAGTAGCTTCAAACATTTCTGGTATATGAAAAACATGTTTTTCAATGGCAAAAATCAATGAATATTGTAAATGCACAAACAGTAATATCTCCACATTGCAAGGTGCAATTCTGAAATTTTTTGCTTTTTCCTGCTAATCCTAGCATGATAAAGAAGATTCAAAGAGAGTGAGATGCCAGCTCCTTTCATTCAGTCAGTAGCTTCAAACATTTCTGGACGTTTTTCAATGGCAAAAATCAATGAATATTGTAAATGCACAAACAGTAATATCTCCACATTGCAAGGTGCAATTCTGAAATTTTTTGCTTTTTCCTGCTAATCCTAGCATGATAAAGAAGATTCAAAGAGAGTGAGATGCCAGCTCCTTTCATTCAGTCCGTAGCTTCAAACATTTCTGGTATATGAAAAACATGTTTTTCAATGGCAAAAATCAATGAATATTGTAAATGCACAAACAGTAATATCTCCACATTGCACGGTGCAATTCTGAAATTTTTAGCTTTTTCCTGTTAATCCTAGCATGATAAAGATTCAAAGAGAGTGAGATGCCAGCTCCTTTCATTCAGTCAGTAGCTTCAAACATTTCTGGTATATGAAAAACATGTTTTTCAATGGCAAAAATCAATGAATATTGTAAATGCACAAACAGTAATATCTCCACATTGCACGGTGCAATTCTGAAATTTTTAGCTTTTTCCTGTTAATCCTAGCATGATAAAGAAGATTCAAAGAGAGTGAGATGCCAGCTCCTTTCATTCAGTCAGTAGCTTCAAACATTTCTGGAATATGAAAAACATGTTTTTCAATGGCAAAAATCAATGAATATTGTAAATGCACAAACAGTAATATCTCCACATTGCAAGGTGCAATTCTGAAATTTTTTGCTTTTTCCTGCTAATCCTAGCATGATAAAGAAGATTCAAAGAGAGTGAGATGCCAGCTCCTTGCATTCAGTCAGTAGCTTCAAACATTTCTGGTATATGAAAAACATGTTTTTCAATGGCAAAAATCAATGAATATTGTAAATGCACAAACAGTAATATCTCCACATTGCACGGTGCAATTCTGAAATTTTTAGCTTTTTCCTGTTAATCCTAGCATGATAAAGAAGATTCAAAGAGAGTGAGATGCCAGCTCCTTTCATTCAGTCAGTAGCTTCAAACATTTCTGGACGTTTTTCAATGGCAAAAATCAATGAATATTGTAAATGCACAAACAGTAATATCTCCACATTGCAAGGTGCAATTCTGAAATTTTTTGCTTTTTCCTGTTAATCCTAGCATGATAAAGAAGATTCAAAGAGAGTGATATGCCAGCTCCTTTCATTCAGTCAGTAGCTTCAAACATTTCTGGTATATGAAAAACATGTTTTTCAATGGCAAAAATCAATGAATATTGTAAATGCACAAACAGTAATATCTCCACATTGCAAGGTGCAATTCTGAAATTTTTTGCTTTTTCCTGTTAATCCTAGCATGATAAAGAAGATTCAAAGAGAGTGAGATGCCAGCTCCTTTCATTCAGTCAGTAGCTTCAAACATTTCTGGTATATGAAAAACATGTTTTTCAATGGCAAAAATCAATGAATATTGTAAATGCACAAACAGTAATATCTCCACATTGCAAGGTGCAATTCTGAAATTTTTTGCTTTTTCCTGCTAATCCTAGCATGATAAAGAAGATTCAAAGAGAGTGAGATGCCAGCTCCTTTCAATCAGTCAGTAGCTTCAAACATTTCTGGTATATGAAAAACATGTTTTTCAATGGCAAAAATCAATGAATATTGTAAATGCACAAACAGTAATATCTCCACATTGCACGGTGCAATTCTGAAATTTTTTGCTTTTTCCTGCTAATCCTAGCATGATAAAGAAGATTCAAAGAGAGTGAGATGCCAGCTCCTTTCATTCAGTCAGTAGCTTCAAACATTTCTGGACGTTTTTCAATGGCAAAAATCAATGAATATTGTAAATGCACAAACAGTAATATCTCCACATTGCAAGGTGCAATTCTGAAATTTTTTGCTTTTTCCTGCTAATCCTAGCATGATAAAGAAGATTCAAAGAGAGTGAGATGCCAGCTCCTTTCATTCAGTCAGTAGCTTCAAACATTTCTGGTATATGAAAAACATGTTTTTCAATGGCAAAAATCAATGAATATTGTAAATGCACAAACAGTAATATCTCCACATTGCACGGTGCAATTCTGAAATTTTTAGCTTTTTCCTGTTAATCCTAGCATGATAAAGAAGATTCAAAGAGAGTGAGATGCCAGCTCCTTTCATTCAGTCAGTAGCTTCAAACATTTCTGGTATATGAAAAACATGTTTTTCAATGGCAAAAATCAATGAATATTGTAAATGCACAAACAGTAATATCTCCACATTGCAAGGTGCAATTCTGAAATTTTTTGCTTTTTCCTGTTAATCCTAGCATGATAAAGAAGATTCAAAGAGAGTGAGATGCCAGCTCCTTTCATTCAGTCAGTAGCTTCAAACATTTCTGGTATATGAAAAACATGTTTTTCAATGGCAAAAATCAATGAATATTGTAAATGCACAAACAGTAATATCTCCACATTGCAAGGTGCAATTCTGAAATTTTTTGCT
>NW_027368892.1:0-46550 GCF_046119375.1 Phyllobates terribilis | reverse complement strand
AAAGGGCCATTTTATGAGAGATTGTCCTAACAAAAGAGTGATGGTTATCAATGCCCTAGGACAATATGAATTAGAGAGTGAAACTGAGGAGAATGACCCTAATCTGACTATAGAAGATGACTTAGGAGAGGACAGTGATGAGATAGAATATGAACAAGGAGAAGTGTTAATTTGCAAGAGAGCTTTAAGTGTGCAAACTGAGTTAGTGGAGGATAATAAAAGAGAGTAATTGTTTCATAGTAGATGTGTGATCAAAGATAAAGTGTGTGATATGATCATAGATGGGGAAAGTTGTTGCAACATTGCTAGTAGTGAGTTAGTTGACAAACTTAGCCTACCCTCAATCTTGCACCCTAGACCTTATAAGTTGCATTGGATGAATGATTGTGGAGAACTTAGGGTCCATAAGCAATGCAAGGTCACACTTAAGATAGGAAACTATGTAGACACAATCCTATGTGATATCTTACCTATGCAAGCATGTCATCTATTACTAGGTAGGCCTTGGAAATATGATAATAAGGTCACACATGATGGGTTCACAAACAAGTACACTTTTATGTTTAATGGAAAACTAACCACATTGAAGCCTATGACTCCTCACCAAAGTGTTGAAGCTGCAGAAGCTAAGAGAATGAAGGATAAGGTGAAGGAGAAGCCTACGACCAAAGACAAGCCATTGGCTATGTATGCTTCCAAGTGTCAAGGACAGTTTTCCATGCTTGTGTTCAAAGAAGTTAAGGAGGATGATTTTGTGCCCTAGGATGCAAGGCTTATGAGCTTAGTGAAGAGCCACAACATGACCTCAGATAGCCCACAAATCACTCTACCTAAACCCATTCAAGATGTCCTAGATTTCTTCCATGAAGTGTTTCCACAAGAGCTACCACTAGGCCTTCCTCCACTTAGGGGCATAGAGCACCAAATAGACTTCATACCCGGTTCTATAATCCCCAATAGGCCAGCCTATAAGATGAATCCCATGGAGAGTAAGGAAGTGGAAACACAAGTGCAAGAGTTACTAGAGAAGGGTTACATTAGGGAGAGTATGTCCCCTTGTGTCGTGCCAGTTCTCTTGGTGCCAAAGAAGAATGCACCATGAGAATGTGTGTGGATTGTAGAGCCATCAACAACATCACAACCAAGTATATAAATCCAATCACAAGGCTTGATGACATGTTAGATGAGCTCCATGGAGCCACATGCTTCTCCAAGATAGATCTCAAGGGTGGTTATCATCAAATAAGAATGAGAGAAGGTGATGAATGGAAAACTACATTCAAGACCAAGTTTGGCCTCTATGAATGGCTTGTCATGCCATTTGGCCTCGCCAATGCTCCATCAACCTTCATGAGATTGATGAACCATGTGCTAAGAAGCTTTATAGGCCAGTTTGTTGTGGTTTACTTTGATGACATTCTCATCTACTCTAAATCACTACTTGACCATGCCTACCACCTAAGGGAAGTATTATCCAAGCTCAAAAATGAATCACTCTTGGCTAATATTAAGAAATGTGATTTCTACTCTAATCATATAACTTTTCTTGGCTTTGTAGTGAGTTATAAGGGGTTGGAGGTGGACAAGGACAAGATCAAATCCATACAAGATTGGCCAACTCCAACAAGTGCAACACAAGTTAGGAGCTTCCAAGGGCTTGCTAGCTTCTATAGAAGATTTGTCAAAGACTTTAGCACCATTACCTCCCCCTTAACTGAACTCACAAAGAAGAATGTCATATTCCAATGGGGACCAAGGCAAGAAGAAGCATTGAATGAGCTCGAGGCTACGCTAACTGAGGCACCACTCCTAGTTCTACCTGATTTCACAAGGCCCTTTGAGATTGAGTGTGATGCAAGTGGTGTGGAAATTGGAGGAGTGCTTATGCAAGAGGGTAAGCTTATTGCTTATTTAGTGATAAACTTAAGGGTGCAACTCTGAACTATTCTACTTATGACAAAGAATTGCATGCCTTGTTTAGGGTGTTGAAAACATGGCAACATTATCTTTGGCCTAGTGAGTTTGTCTTCCATTCTAACCATGAGTCACTTAAACACTTTAGAAGTCAAGACAAACTTCATAGGAGTCATGGTCGATGGATGGAGTTCATTGAGACATTCCCTTATATTATCAAGTATAAGAAGGGGAAAGACAATGTAGTGGATGATGCTCTCTCTAGATGGCATGCCTTGCTCACTACCCTTGATTCCAAGGTGTTAGGTTTCACCTACATCAAGAAACTCTATGGACAGGATTCTGATTTTGGAGCTATCTATGCCCATTGCCTTGACAAGGGTCAATTGAGCAAGTATTACTTGTTTGATGGATTCTTGTTTAAGGTTGATAGAGTTTGTATACCTAAGTGTTCTCTTAGGCTTCTTCTTGTGGAGGAATCTCACAAGGGAGGACTAATGGGGCACTTTGGGAGAGACAAGACTCTATCCATTCTGAGTTTCCATTTCTTTTGGCCTCATATGCTCAAAGACATAGAAAACATGCTTAAGAGATGCATAGAGTGCCTTAAGGCCAAATCCAAAGCTAAACCCCAAGGATTGTACACACCATTGCCTATACCTAGTGTCCCATGGCTAGACATTACTATGGACTTTATAGTTGGTTTTCCTAAGACTAGAAGGGGTAGAGATTCCATATTTGTGGTGGTAGATAGGTTTAGTAAGATGGCACATTTCATTGCTTGTCACAAAACTGAGGATGCCACTAATGTAGCTAACTTGTTCTTTTTTGAGGTTGTAAGGCTACATGGCTTACCTAGGACCATTGTGAGTGATAGAGATCCAAAATTCCTTAGTCATTTTTGGAGAATCTTATGGGGAAAGATAGGCACTAGACTCTTATTTTCCACATCTAGTCACCCACAAACGGATGGACAAACTGAAGTGACCAATAGAATCTTAGGTACAATGCTTAGAGCCTTGATTAAGAGTAACCTAAGGCATGGGAAGACTTGTTACCACATGTGGAGTTTGCCTACAATAGAGCTACCCATTCTAGCACAAAACTGATCCTATTCATGTGTGTTTATGGCACTAACCCCCTAAACCCATTTGATCTTATTCCTTTCCCTTGGAAAGAGAAGTGTGACTATAGCGCAGAGAACCAGGTGAAGCTCATCAAAGACCTCCATGAGAGGACCAGAGAGAGGCTAGAAAGCTTGGCCAAGAGTGTGGAAGGGACAAAGAACAAGTTTAGAAGGAAGGTGTTTCTCAAAGAAGGTGATCTAGTATGGGTGCATCTAAGGAAGGAGAGATTTCAAAAACCTAAGAACTTCCAAGCTTTCTCCAAGAGGAGATGGACAATTCAACTTTTAAGAGTGGCTGGTGACAATGCCTATGCCATTGACCTACCTGAGGAGTATGGAGTGAACCCAACTTTCAACATAGGAGGTCTCACTCTCTTTGAAGAACAACAAGATGAAGCATGGGAGGAAACTAGCCAAGAAGAGCCATTACCCATTATGGGAGGGGATGGCCTGGGGTCAGGCCTCTCTCAAGAGGGAGGGAATGATTCAGGAGCATCCCTCAAGTCAACTACCCAAGGAGTAATCACAAGAGCCATGTCAAAGAAGATCAAAGACCTCATTCTACAAGAAACTTTGACTCAAGACTTAGGGCATGATTTGGAGCCCATTGCTTCTACACTTCTGGCATGTGAAAGAAGTGCTCATCCCCAACAAATCCAATGAATACATCCAAGCCATTGGAGGACTCCAACATGGCTGCATTTGGCGTTTTTGTGCAACTATCACAACTAGACACTTACCCGGCTAAGTTGTCTAGGTGTAACGTTTTCACCCTCTTCCCTAACTATTTTGTGGAACATATCTTAGGGTAATATGGTTTTTATTTCAATTATTTTTAGGTGTCAAAGGGCCGGGTTAAACCTAGGTATAAAAGCCTAAAGTTAACCTTCACTAAAGGCCTTTGATTGAATTGATGTTGTAGTAGAGTAAGAACTCCTCCTAGTTTCTCATGGGCCATCTTTGTTAGTTTGAGCAGAGCTATCAAACTGCTTACCTTGCCTATTTCATCTTGTTTATGTAATTGATTGTGTAAACTTATTGAATGGGAAACTCTTGGTGCTCATGGTAGTATATCTCCATGTTGTGTTAAGTTATAGCTTGTTTTGATCTTTCTCTTCTTGTATTGTGTTGAGGTTAAGTCCAAGGTGCCTTACATAGATAGAGAAGTTCTCTTCAAGAACATATCCATTTGTTCCCTTAAATATATTTCTTTCTTCTTGTTCTTGCTTGTTTTCAAGTTTGAACAACACTTAGAACACTTGTTCTTAGTGTGTGTTGGTTGAACACTCTGGATCCGAGCTTGTGGGAGATAATCCCACATCAACAATAGTATGAAGATCAAAGATAATTAGGCTTGTGCAATACCATTGGCAGATCGCCGATACTTGACACAAGTTCACAATCTCTACACAATAAGCACTCGCAAATAGTCTATGCAAATCATGCTCGCCACCTAAAGACAAGACTTTTCAAATCGAATTATCTAGCCTAGCAATATGAAAGATAATAGTCAACCTAGATGGCCACCTAGATAAAATCAATATCAATCAATGATAAATTAAATCACAAGAGATTATGAAACAATCCTCAAATTAAACTAAAACATAAGCGTTCGAATTCTCACAACAAACCTAGAACAATGGCTTCAATCTTAGAAGTAAACTATGATCGGTTTAGCTATACATAGCCATAGAAAGCAATGAATAACAATGGAATATGGTGGAAAAACAAACCAGGGTGATGAACGAACGATGGACAAGGGTGAATCTTTGTCTGGCTGCGTGATAATTGTCTACGTAGAAGAATGATCCTAAAATTTAATTCTCTCTACCTTATATAGTCTTCTAATAAAAGGAATTAAAATAACTAAAAACAAATCAAAATATGTGGAAATAACTAATAAAATAACAAGATAAAATCTTCAGATATGAGAATCCCTTGTCCGTGTTGCTGTCGAGATCAATGGTCACGGTCGAGATCATGAACCAGTTTCTCCGCCAGTCTTCATGAGTCACGAACATGACAGATCATCTCGGCCGTGACCACCTTATCTGAGGCTGAATCACGATCGTGACATTTGGGTCTCGGTCATGACTGTTCATCTCGGTCAAACTTCCGGCTTCTACAAAACGCGACGTCCGTAAAATTGCCATAACTTTTGTCTCACAACTCTGATTGCGCTCATCTTTTAAGGTCGTCAAGGAAACTTCAAAATCTAACTCCTATAATTGGAATCACCTCAATCTTATATCGGATAAGGGAGAACGAGTCATCTGAACCCAGCTCAATATCTCAGCACTTCTTCTCGGCACTTTTTCGGTCTAGCTCCATCCTGAATGCACCAGTGATGGATACAAACAGAATCTCCATGGTTGTGCCACTAAAAACGCTTACAAGCATCTCGCAAATCAATAAATGAACTCCAAACCGGATTCCGGGCATACCACTCGTCAAGCACCTAAACACCACTAAACCCAGTCTAATAGTCGCTAGTTAACACCCTATAACAAGATCCGATCACTGTGATGATGGGTGCTCTCAATGTAACATCGTAAAAGTGGGATCTGACTCATTAAATCATGGACAAACACAGGAGTGGACAGTAAAATGACAAAACATTCGAACGAGATAAAACGGAGGGCACCAGTAGCTAAGCGGAGGGCGTTGTTTGGTTGTGCATGGACAATAGCATGTTCATTGGGGACCGACTGTGTAGAATGGTTAACGCCTCTCGTTAGGGGTAGTCTCCTTGAGTGAATACTTGGACCGATATTATAAATAATTATCCTCACTTCTCCGAGTCTCAACTAACTCTCTTTAAACACTCAATTTTTACCAAACTCTTTTCTTCTCTCCATATCTCTGAATTTTTTTATACCGCTCTATACTTTTACACTCAATTTTTATATGCTCAATTCTTTTCACTCAATTTTTCTGCTCACAAAAACTCGATGTCACTCGATCTTAAAAACAAGATATCAAAAGAAGAAACGTATTCATACCTTGTAACTCATAAATGTGGCGGTTCATGACTTGGACTGACTCAATCTAGACCAAAACTAAAAGCTAAGCTAACTAACTAAACAAAACTGTCTCGATCGGGTTTCCTCCCGAGAAGCACCTTATTTAAGGTCATGACTCAACGTTATTCATGCCCAAGTCATTCAATCTCCCGGATCTATAGGGAATGTTACTTACTACACCTGTTCCAGTAAAATTTAAACCTTGGTGCAAACTCCATGTTGGCGTTTTACCTTAGGCCTCTTAGCCTTCTCTTTGGACTCTTCATGTACTCCCCCACACTTAAGCTTTTCGGGGATGCGTTTCATCTTCTTCATGGATTTCTTGTCCATCTTCTTCTTCCCCTTCACAATATTATCTAAGAATCTCTCCGTATGAGGATTTTCTCTCATCTTTTTATACAAAGACGTGTTTTCCTCGACGTTGCGAAATATCTCCAACATGTCCTTCTGACTCTTAAGTGACCTCATATGGTTCAATGTCGATGAAAAATGGAATAACTGGGGGCATAAAGACTCTCAGAATTCGAGCTTGAACCAAAAGAATTAGGTTTATAAAGATTAGGTTCGGATTTTCACTCAAGGCGGGTGATGGTTTCGACGGCTAGCGCGGGACATAGATTTCACTTTTGTAACCGTGGTTACTGGTGGTGGACAAATGATCCCCGATCGAGCATTTACCGAAAACCATTTCTTGTAAACGGGGGATGCGGGCTTCTTCACGACAATCATTGGGTGGTGCTTCACTTTCGTAACCGTGGACATCGATTACCATCATGCGGTCGCCATTGGATTTGTCAACAATTTCAAACCGGGGGCACCGTTACGGTGGGCGCTTTTCGAGCCCAGATACTTATTTACACAAAATTTCTCTTCAAATTCCAACTCTTCCTCATCAAAATTCTCTATAGGTTCTTCAAAACTCAAGATTTTGTAATTACATTCATTATCTCGTACTCTTTCTCTTTTTCGCGATTGAAGTTGTTCTAATAAGTGCTCTTGAATTTTTCCACGACTTGAGTTAATTGACGAAATTATTCTTTCAGATTCATTTGAGTAGCTCGAGTCATCCTTTGAATTTCCTCTCATTTCAAATTTGCACTAGCCAACTGTTTGTTGTGCTCATTGGTTTATATGTTATTTTGCATCATATCCATCAACATAGTCTCCATCGAGAGAGACAAACTCTTGAATTGTGCCATCATCATATTGTACGACCCATGAAACTAAGATCATTGGGCAAAATATCAATAGCATAGGCGTGAACCGTCAGTAGGTTCATGCCAGGATCAACACAAAAGAAATCACAAACATAATTGCCTCCTCAACAATTGACCAAATTTGATAACATGTGTTTGACTCGTTGTTAAATCAAGGAAACACTGGCTATGCAAAACAATATATAAATCACTTACAATTCCAAGAAATCCTAAAACTAACTAATAAAAGTAGTTCAGGGAAGTAAGGGTCGATTCTATAGGGAGAATTATTTTGATTATTTGTTATAAATGCAATCTCAATCATGCAAATCCAAGTAACACAAAAGGGATTTTGTGTGAATCTATAACTAGAAAAATAAGACAAACGATACATGTAATCAGATAGAGGAAAGGTTTATAGTAAAGTATCGTATCAGTACTCTGTAATATTGATTATCATAGTAAATATAAAGACTCTACCTTTCATGTAAGTCGTTCCTATTCCTATTTGAAATTAACTAGAACATCAACCCAAGTATTCTAATTCTATCTATCCTAGTTAACCATGAGTCATCAATGATTCAAACTAATAGAGGCATTAAGTATATTAGAGGCATTAAGAAAGAAATATGCATGATACGACGGTAGCAGAGATCAACCATCAATAGCTAGCCCACAATTCAAATCTCTACACTATAGACTACATCAACCATCACTAATACAATATACTTGCTTCAAAGAAAGAGAATGCTCAAAATGATACTAACTTTACTAGTAACACGATAAATTAAACCAAATCCTAGATAAGCCTAAAATTTCAATCAATCAATCAATTCTAGAGGAAAGAAAACTACAATTGTATATGTAAAAATTGGATAAACTCACGTCAATAAACTACAAAAATTTCAAATTTATTTTACTAAGAAATACAGAATTTGTTCGACATAACAAATTCAGGAAAAAACGAGTTCTAGGATGGAGGCTCTAGTAGAATAACGATGATATAGTAAACTAGGTTAAACTAACCTAATATATCTAAAAATCCTCCCCCCAAACCATCTAATAACCTAAAATAGGAATAACCATAAATAAAACAAGTTGTCCAAAAAAGGAAATCCCAAAACTAAAAATAAATTCGGAAAAACAAATAAAAGTTAAAAAGCACCCGGTTGGCACATCCCCGAACATCGGCCGTGACTAGTGTAGCGGTGTTAGCCGTTAATAAAAACGGGATTTTCTATAGGAATTCGAGCGGTGGTCGTGGGTAAAGGAGTGGTGCCCGCTGTCCGATCAGCTCCAAGCTCCTTTAGTTTCTCTAGTTGATCTTCAATAAGTCTCGATCTTCACTATTTGTCTGCAAACTCTCAATATGTCTTTAGTATCTTCATAATATATTATAAATGACCATAAAGTGATACAAACTAAATAGACGCCAATATAGCTCATAATCAAACTAAAAACATGCTAAAGCTATGCATAAATGTCTGTCGTAGATGAATACATCATTACACCTTTTTGTAAAGAGTTTGGATTGGTTCATCCAAAATCTACTCCCTTTGTCCCAAAAATGTCGTTCTAGATTTTAGCACACTTATTAATTATTAGTGTAATTTGATGCATAGACTCCTAATTAAGTATATTGAAACTTTAAAAGTCTAAATGTTTAAGAATTGTTTAAAGAGGATTTCAAACTTATAATTTTCATTAATTAGTAAAGGTATTATTGGAAATTGTGTTTTTTTTCCAAATACCTAATTACTTTTTTCGTATAATAAGTGAAGTGTTAAAATGACATTCTTTCTTAAACGTATGGAAACTATTTATATGAAAAGTAATGTAAAATAACGGGATAGAACTCATAACCTCATAGTTTGTTACTTCAAAAAATAAATGATCATGCTCCGATAGTGACGTGTTTGCCCGGTGTTTGATAGCTAGACAAACACAGCTATGTAAAACAGATTCCTATAAACTCTAAACTGATTTAACTAAACAATCCAATGGTAGTCTAGCGGAAGTACGGGTCAAATACATGGGAGGTCTAAGTACTTAATAATTATAAATATTGTCAATTCCAAAGGTAACCAGAACACAAGAATGTGTGTCTTGTCAGAACACGCATTCAAGTGACACAAAATAAGAAGGGGATTTCAGGTAACACAAACGAACCAAACAAATCAACAAAGAAAGGAAGAAAAGGAAAAGGGGAAGAATATTGTTATGCAAGACTTAATAGATAGGAACTTAAACAATTAATCCATTTCCATTAGACAAGTTAATTCTAGCAATTCATCCAATACCAAATTATTGCAATTGAGTTCCTACTCTTATACGAAATTAACTAGCACCTGAAACCGAGCATAGTAATCCTATCCTATTTAGTTAACCATGATAAACGTCAGTGATTCAAACTAAAGGAGGCATTAATGTGAAGAGCACAAGGATATGGGCATGAGCGACTAGTCCAAATATTAATTCTCTCTATATAAATCCTAACTCAAACCGATATTAGATGATTGCTTCAAAGGAATTGAATGCGACAAACGAAACAATCTAACCTAGCCTTATGAGATACTAATCCAATCCTAGGTGATCAATCTAGAATTCAAGTAATAAATCAATGAACATTCAAGGCAAAGAGAACTAATAATATCATATAAAGAAAATGATGAAGGGATAGAAAATCTCACAACTTAATCAAACAGAAACATCATAATCTGGCTAAGCTTGAAAGCTTAGCCCATAACCATATTTCACAACAATGGAGATTAGAACAAAAACCTCCCTAAAAGGGAGAAGGAGGCAGCCAAGAGAAAGCATAGAATAAGATTATCCTCACACAAAAGAGAATCTCCTTAAATACCAAACAATAGAATCTTAATCTCTAATAATAATAATATACTACATAAATAAACTACAATAATAAATGATTTAACTAAAGAAAACTAAGATAATGTATGTAGAATCTCTCGACCACGATTTGCAAGGGAATCCTTAACCCAACTAACAACCAGAATCTGCGGGCGTCGAAGTTCATCGGTAGTCACCGATGAGAGTTCTTTTTCAGCATCTATGATGTCGTAGGTAAAACACAATAGGTTTTTACTCCGAAGTAGGATCACGCCGATATTTTTAGGTTAGATAGTAGACTTCAAGATCTAACTCTAGAACTTGGAATCACATCATTTGGACATCGGAGCTGAGAGAAATATCCATTTGAACCCAGTACGATATTCTACAACTCGCGTCTTTGACTCAGTCTTCACTCTTCGACTTTGGCTTCGATATTGATTTTCTTTTGAACTCTTCAAAGCCTCAGAATTCTTCTCATCGCTCTAAATAACTTGATATTTCACATTTAATGTATAATCATTGATGTATCGTAATGTTCACTAATATAGATCATAACTTACCAAAATACTATCTAATTCTTGTGTAATAGAGGCATCGCAGACATGTCTACCATACTCTTTATCGATAGATCATGTTTATCTTTTCTTATCAAAAAAAATATTTGAATAGTGAAAACCTGATTCATATATATGAATCACATTCTACATTATCAGAGTTTGTTACTTCAAACTTTAATTAATACACACACAACATAGTGCTGAAACATAAACAGGAGAAGAGCACACGTACAATACCTTTATTTATCATAATAACAAGAACTAACAATGCACTTCTCTTATACGACGGACATATCATTGCGGCCTATTAAAAGCTAAATTCATCAAAGGAGTGACAACACTCAAACCACCATCAACTACCAAATTAACCCCACTCACGTAATTCGCCTCATCACTCACCAAATACAATGCCACCGCGGCTACACTCTCTGGCGTCAACATCTCCCCTTTCAGATTTCCTGATGCCTTCATCTTCTCCACCGCCTCCACCATATCATCACCAGACCTTCCCGGCGGCACCATACCAGTAAACACCCCGGACGGGGAAATACAATTAACCCTAATCCCATCCTTCCCCAACTCCGCTGTCAAATTCTTCACAAGCCCTAATACACCGTACTTCGACATCATATAAGGATGACTCGATATCCCAGCAATTGCAGAAAAACAATACACGCGCTAGCGGTGAAAAGTATACACCCCTTTTTTCTCGGTAACATCACCCTAGCAGCGTGTTTGGCGCCGTGGAACGCACCGTAGAGGTTGACAGATAAGACGGTGTCGAGGTTTTGTGGAGTTGTGTCAAGAATCGAGCTGCGGAAGCGATCCATTACACCGGCATTGTTGTACATTATGTCGAGCTTACCGTGGGTGGAGACGACGACGTCGATTGTGGTGCTCACTGAATCTTCGTTTGAGACATCACAGTGGTGGTAGATGACGCGGTCTCCAAGGGTGGAGGCGAGGGTACGTCCGAGGTCATCTTGGATGTCTGCGATGATGACGGTGGCGCCATGCTCGAAAAAGAGGCGGACAGCACTCGCTCCGATTCCGCTTGCTCCTCCGGTTATGATTGCTACCTTTCCTTCTAGCCTAAAAATTATGTAAGATAAGCATATGAACATATAAGCATAATCTGGTCCTTCATACAAACCTAATAAGATTCCATCCTGAAAGAGACAAGGGGGAGGAATTGATGAGCTTAGGTTTTTTATTTCACAACTTCCGATGTGGGATACTATTCTACCACGCTGGTGGAAGTGCAATGGATCTAACTGACCTAATTAACACTTGAACAAACAAGTGTGGGTAGGCATCTCATTCTCTTTATAGTCAATATCCCAGTAAATTAGTGGGGCTTCTGCATGCCGAACACAGGCTATGATACCAATCAAATTACATGGATTCTACGTCCAACACGGACAGGTGAGTCATGCACGTACGGGCGCGTAAGGATAATCCAAACTAATATACAAGTCCAATGAGTTCCAATCCATCTTGAAAGTAATTGGCAATATAAAGAGGAATTCATAAGATTTTATACTAGGCTTGTTATCTTTGTTACCTACGCGGGATACTATCCCAACAAAATTCGAATAAACAAATAGTAGACTGTTAAAAAATTACAAATTAAAATAAAATAATTATAACCCCAACTTTCTTTCTAATATACATTTAATATGAGATGGCATAAGCATCTAATTATTTAACACTAAGATTAAGGATGTGTTTGGTGAGGTCTATTTATTACTTATAAAGAATTTATTTCAAATAAATTATTTTTATATTTTAAATAAACTTGTAACAAATAATTTATTATCTTTATTTTCATACTCTAGGTTTCCTTTCAAATTCGTGTATTTTAAAAAAAATACTTTTTTAACCAAACTTACTTTTAACAAAGACCTTTTTATAAATAATAAATCTTTATAAACACATCCACTACACAAATAAGTGATTTTTCTGACAAATTACTGTATACAGATCATTGTGAATTTGTGACACCCCAATCGGACACTATAAAGTTAAAAAGTCGGTTATTTTTTTACAAAACATCCTTGAAATTTATGACAAATTTTTAAAATTATAAATACTGGTATTTTGATTATTTTGTACAAAATAGTGGAATTTTTAAACTCAAGATCACTATTTTTAAAAGGAAACTCAACATCAGTTGAACCTAGATAATAGGACCATTAGTCCGGCGTTTAAAAGCATGTATTACCGTTTGTTAGTGATAGTGGCAGTTGCAGGAGGACCAGGTTCCATCTTCAGCAAATCAAAAGGAAAGAAATCGATCGAAGGTGGTGTTGTTTTATGTGTTGGCTTGTGGGGAGCTTTTGTTTTTCTTATAAGAAGTTCCTTGATTTCATTATCGTATATATAACATTTGAAAGTAAATCTATTGTTATAAAATCTGATATGGTCATACGTAATCGAGGATTCATTAATATCTATAATGGTCATACTAGGAGTATTCAATAAGATATATTAAAAACTTATATCAATGATCATATGAAATTAATACTAAGATCTATTAAAATCTTATGTGATCATGCGTATTTAAAGCAATCTATTAAAATCAGATATGATCACACGTATTTAATACCATTGGTCTATTGTCATACGTATTCTAGAAGATCTAAAGTTTGACTCTGTATTGAATCTGTATATCCAAGAAAATTACATCCAGATTTAGGGTGATTAACATAAAAATGTATTTGTTTTAGTCTAATAACAAATCTACCACCAACATTATATATCTTCAAATCTATGCACATTTTATTTTATTAATAAAGAAAAAAAGAAAACATATAATATTTTAATAAAAATCAGAGTAAAATATGATATATGTGTAGAGTTGTAGGTGCAGAGTGTTAAACCCCTAAATTGATGTAATTAGTAACTAACTACCAGATCTTTGAATTCAAATCTGTAGTCGTTGTTTTTAAACAAGCAAAAGTTGAATAGAGAGACAGGTTGCGCCAATTTCTTCATCTGTAGAACTCCGAGTTAGGGCTTCTTCCCCAAAATTCATTATCTTCATCACCTATTCCTTCATCTTCATCGTCTGCAACTAAAAGTTAGTGCTTCTTCCAACCCTATTTCCTCACAGTACTACAATCCCACCTTCTTCCAACCCGATTGAGTGAAACAAGTTAGGGATTTTCACAAATTCGAGTGAGAATGGTTAAGCTTAAGACGATGAAAGACATGTCTACTGAAATCGAAGACGGCGAACTACTGGCGGCCGATTTGGAAGAGTCACCGCAGACGGAGGTGGCGGAAGCGGCTCTCGTTAAAGTCAGTAAGGTTTCTAAGGCCTCTGGTGGAAAGCGAAAAAGAGGGAAGACAGAAGACGACGCCTTGTTCGAGGATGAAGATCCGGTCCCTGCGAAGATGGCGAAGGAGAAGAGCGCGAAACGTCAAATCCAGCCCTTACTGTTCAAACGCGGTGTAAGCACAAATCTTCATCTTGTCATAGTGCTTAGTTCCTATCAACAAGCCCTAAAATTTGCATGTCTATTTTCTGATGAAATTTATAAAACGAATTTGTTATGTAGATTCCCTATATGTACTACACTGGTGAGGATTTTTATGGACGGATCAACATTTGTTCTAGAACAGCTTACTATTATGAAATTAGGCAGAAACTGAGTCATGTAGATTGGTTATGGTTGAAGGATTGGCCTTTTGGTAAAGTGCTTGAAATGATTCAACAAGTGTCATTCTCTTCCCAGACAATACATGCTATTCTGATGAAGCATCTAGATAGTGGTAAGAAGTACGAGACATGGTATGATGTGTGTAGTAAAGAGTCTAGTTTCTCCATGAACGAATTTAGCCTGATTACTGGTCTGAATTGTGGAGAAGGAAGAGTTCAGCCTAGGAGAGGAGAGAAAACTGCAATGACTAATTTCTTCAACAAATCTACAATGTCTATGAATGAATTGTTTGAGAGATTTATACATTATGTGCCATATGACTTTTCCAAGCTCCATATGGCTATGTTCTTGATAGTAGAGGGCATCCTGCTTGGGGGTGACAAGAAAAGGCTAGTCAACCCTCTCCATGTAAAACTACTTGAGAGGACAGAAACCTTTATGAGTATCCATAGGGAAGGGTTGCTTACCTAGAGCTCCACAAATCACTCACAACATCTCTCTCGAGGAGGATGGAGACATCCAACATAGCTAAGCAAGTGACATCTGAGAGAAGAATCCCCTATTCACTCCAGGGGATGCCACTGGTTTTTTAGGTATGTATTCGAGAGAAATTCCGTTATCTAAAAATACATCTACATGACAGTATTCAGAAAAGATCATGGAAGGATGTATTTTATACAAGAACTGTATGTAGTTATTGATATTTTTTGTATGAAATATGATTGAAGGTGTGGGTTTGGGAGGTCGCTCAGGGTGTTGGGCGACAATATTGTCACCGTGTTGAAGGAGATAGATTCCCTCGTGGCATCCGCTGGTATTCAAATGATGCCCCAGAGCGTGGAGTTTTAGGAGAGTCATTTGGAAAGAAGCAGACAGTGGTCAAGCCAATTCTATTCCCCGAGTCTGAAGATGAGGAAAAGTTGTTGAAGGAGTGTGAGTGTGAGTTTGAAGAAGAAGAAAATGTACACCAGCATTTTGACAAGATTGTGGCCAATGCCACTGCTACAAGGGAGAAAGCCAAAGGACAGAAGGGTAACTCAAAGGGTGGTGTGGGTCTGAGTAAACAGGATCAGAAGGACAAGGTTAATGAGGGAGTTGTGAAGAAGAATATTGAGGTGGATAATGTTGACTTAAATGTTATTGATGTGGGAGCTGATGATCCAGTTCATGAAGAGCCAAAGAAAGGAAGTAAAAAGAGTGCCCCAGTAGGTAAGGTGGGAAAGAAGGTGGCAAAGAAGGCCCCCAAGAAGAAGGCAAAGAATGTTCCTGGAAAGAAGGCTACCATGAAGGGCAGACAGGTGAAGATTGATGAAGCTGAGAGAGGAGTGGAAGATGATGAGGGGGGCTGAGCAGGGAGAGAAGAAGAAACAGAGTGGAGTAGAGGTTGAAGGTGAAGACGATGATTAAGAAGAAAAGGAAGATGATGACGATGATGTAGATGATGGTGGTGATGAGGACAAGGGGGATGGTGGTGATGGTGGAGTGGACATGTCAACTGCTGTAAATGAAGATAAAATTGCTGAGGCTTTGGCCGAGAACAACAAAGAGAGTGAGAACAAGGAGGATGGCAACAACATTGAGGTGCAAAAGGATGCAATTATGGGTGTATGTTGTCAATTAAGTTACATTATATAGTGCATTGTGCAATCAACTTGGTTATATAAGATATATGTGATTCATTTGTTGGAGGTATTATATCAAATGCATGGCAGGATGTAAAATATTGATGAATAGGTGTATTTGATAAATGCAGGATAATGTGTTTGTGGATTTAGGGGACATCGTGGTCCCGCCAGTTGGTAGAGTAGAGAATGTGGAACATGTATTACAGGTTTTAGTTATATAAGATATATGTGATTCATTACCTGGAGGTATGATATAAGTTGTATGACAGGATACACAATATTGATGAGTAGTGTATCTGTTAAATGAAGGAAAATGTGGTTGCTGATGTAGGGGAGATTGTGGCCCAGCCAATTGTTAGTATAGAGACTGTGGAACAGGTATTTCATGTTGTCAATAATGTTATGAAGGACATATGCGGCAGTCAAGGAGCGGATGGGAATCAAGGCGAAGGAGGAGCGGATGGGAATCAAGGCGAAGGAGGAGATAGTGAGAGGACAGAGACAAATGATGTGGGTGATGGCCCAACTGAGGAAGCAACACAAGCTACCCAGGAGGGAGTTGTCGAGTCAAAAGCTACAATGGTGGATGAGAACAAGGGTGGAGATGAGGTGCCTAAGGAGGATGAGAACAAGATTGGAGATGATGTGTCGAAGGAGGATGACAACAAGGGTGGAGATGAGGTGCCCAAGGAGGATGAGAAGAAGTGTGGGATGAGATGCCCAAGGAGGATGAGAGCAAGGCTGCACAGGATGCTGCAAATAAGGATGACAAGGATGATGATGTATAGGATGTGCACCAGGTTGTGGCAAAGCAGGTGGAGAAAAGGAAGAACCCCCCGAGGAATCCAAAGAAAACTGTGAAGCCTCCATTCAAAGATGACAATCTTTTGAAGAAGCTGAAGAAGTTAACAAATAATACATCATGCAAGGAAATAACAGACTTCCTTACTTGGAATTCAGATGATAGGTTTGTGCTCTGGCCATTCACAGATGACTTCTCTTGTTTTATCATATATCACAACATTCTAAATTACTAATGTACTCTTTTATTGGCAGCCAACCTCCTATTACCTCTCGGACCACCATACACATGTTCCAGCCAGAGAGCACATACAAACTGGACCATAAAAATTTTGCAAGGTTGTTGGAGCCTTCCACTTGGTGGACAAGAGTGGTAAGTGGTATCCTCTAACCTGATGTGATGTGTCATTCCTTATATATTTGTGATGTCTTCTGAGATACATTTGTGATGTACATGAAGGAAATTGATGAGGTCCTGTAGTACGTACGCGATTCTGTACAGAGAAGGCCTCTAGAGACCCACACTTGTGTTGTTGTTGACAGTTTCTGGTCCAATCAGATCAAGAACTTCCACGAGGGGAAGATTAATGGTCGGAAAACCTTGGATTACTTGTTACAATACTGCATAGGCGAGCTACCAGAGGGTGTTGCAACAAGATAGGATAAAACAGAGTATGTGTATGCCCCATATTTTGTAAATAGTAATCATTGGGTTGCATTGGAAATAGACCTGCAGGAATGGGTGTTAAATGTGTATGACTGCAACCACGACCTCATGAAAGAAGAACATATAAGAGAAGAGCTTAACCCAGTCATGGTCAGGGTTCCCTTCATACTGAGCGCGTATCCAGGTACTGTTGAGAAGTACGTAGTTCAGGGTGGAAAGCCTCTACGCTTCAATAGGGTAAAGGGTCTGAAGCAGAACAAACGAACGTAAGAATCCTACCATGACTTCTATGTATCTTGTCATGCACTTGAATAACTTTGTAGCTAACTCACATAAATTAAACAGGGGTGATTGTGGAGTGTACTGCGCAAAACATATTTAATGGCTCGCTCATGGGATGGCGAACCTTGATGCGGTGGCTAACAAGTTCATAGACGGTCACAGGCGGCAAATTGAAGAGGCCGTGTATGGAGGAAATTGGTTGTCAATGTTTCCTGGCCAGTAGATGTTCATATTTTAGTTGTTTAGAGCACTTGTTTGTGTGCTTATGGAATTGTGTATTTGGACCCTTTTGTTGTTTTTAAGATCGTGGATTTAAGACGGTCAGGATTGAGAAGGACAATCTTTGTTTATGCTTATGAAAATCCAACTTTTCACTCTAATACCCTTTTACAGAAATATCGAATCCAAGTCACTCTAATACCCTATATTACACAGGTCACTGCTTTCATGAGACATGTAAGAAAAGCCAACTTGTCACAATATACATTGTGTTCGTATGGCAGGATTAAAATGGTATTGTGGTCATCAAGAATCCGAGGAACGAACTTGGAAACCGTACTGCTATATTTTTTAAATCTAACGGCTCTTTTTTTGAAATTCAACAGCTCTATTTTTTTGTAACGTCTATATTTTAAAGAGGCATCCACCTATATAAAACACTCATGCTACATCACATGTTTACCATTGACTACTACACCATTGAATCTCATCTTCACCACCAAATATGTCGATCAAGGTCAGGTCAATATTGACCGATAAGGATGAATTGGGCATCCGAAAAACAACCGGCTTGCACCCACAAGTGCAAATCCAGATTCTAAACAACCAGTTCGCAGACACGGTCGTTCCAGGATGGTCCGCCCTACACATGTACCCATTTCACCTAGGTTTCCGATTACCTTTCCCAGAGCTGGTCATGTCATTTCTCCAAACTTAAAAAATACCGCCGTCACAGCTGCACCCGCAGGTATGGCAAATATTGTACGTTTTTTCAGCTTGAGTAAAGCCTTCAACGTCAACGTCGATGTTGCAGTGATGATGGGCACGTACAACATCTCGATTGGAGACACGGGAGTAGTCCGTTTGGGTAAAAAGGAAGGAGTTGAACCTTTTCTTTGGGATTTGACGACCGACATTGATGAACTGTGGGCCAGTAAGTTCTTCTTCGTTAACGTTGACTCTGCGTCGAGGTTTTACGGCGATCTTAACTACCTGGGGGTTCCATGGTGTACCGATGGTAAAATAATATGATATCACTAAGATTCTCATATATGTTAGTGACATTGTGATATATTTCGTTTCTTAATAGTTTCAAATGTAACTCAGTTGTCATTTTGTCAAAAGAGATTACAAGTCCGAAAAGCGACGAAGTTCTACAACAACTAGTTCAATGCCGTGGTCGGGGAGTCACGGGTGAAGGATCGATAGTTCTTGAAGACAACGACGAGCCAAGATAACTCATGTTCCTTTGCGTCATAGCACCACCACTTTTTATTGTAACCTCCAAGTCAATTTGTACTAGTCATTCCCCGCTACTTTATGGATTACATAGAATTTTCTTTGCACAACAACAGAGTTCAAGAAATGATTATGTACCCTTCTCTAAATATCACCATAGACCTAAAATTATCCTGTCATATACAATACACATCAACAACATTAAATGGTGTTGACACGCAACCGTTACGATTTCGCTTAATAAAAGTTCCATACATTTACATGAATCTTGTCATGGTTTGTGTTCACACGCAAAATTTACATCAAAATAACAATGCACCTAAAAGCATACTGTCATGAACCACAATTCCAAATGAACATAACACCAAAAGATGGATCCCTAATGTTTCAAGAGCGGTTGCTGAAGCATTGCCTTGCAAGATGCCCAAATCTATTACACTTTGTGCATTTCCTCCTCTCCCAAGCAGCTTTGTATCTGTTAATCCTTGGTCGGCTAGGACCTCTAGTCCACAATGGATGTGAGCATTGAACTCGAGCTGGCAAAGTCCACTGGGACCGGGACTCAGGGACAACACGGGTAATTTCCTTTTACATTTCAGTCAAATTCTTGTTAAGATAGTAGGAGGAAAGCAAATCGACTACCCGCACATTCAGTTCAGAGGCTGCTGCGAATGCATGTTGGCAGGGAATTCTGTCTTTCTGGAACACCTCGCATTGGCATTTCCTTTGTCGCAGGTCCACCTCGAAAGTTTTGAAGCCTTCCTTCACTTCTGCCACATGTTGGCTTAACCTGGTCGCCCTCAATGACAATTATTGCGTACGTCGTTGGTCCAGCATTACAACCACTATGTTGGTTGGCTCATCATCAACTGTGCCTGGTTTACTCCTCTTGTCTTCGAACCACCTTGACATTGTCGGCAAGATTGTGTTGAACAATGGAATGATTGGCCAAGCACATTTGTTTTTTAGTACAACATTGAGAGACTCCGAATTTTTCGTTGTCATAATGTTGAACCTCTCGTAACAGCAGTGTGCCCTTGACCAAGATTCGACAGGTACTCTCATGGCCCTTTCTGCCATGCGCGGTGCCATCAACTTCAACATATCTATCTCCTTCTAAAAGTCTTCGACCATGTAGGTCTTAGAAACATTGAACCACTGATCCTGCAAAGCTCCCGGGCCACTCCCCAAAGGCCTCAGATTATGGTACAAATGGTATGCGCAATAAACATGGCATGCCAGCTTGTAACGCACCTTCATAGCACTCTTTATGTTTGCAAGCCTATCCGATATGACGATAGTTTCCACACTATCGGGGACTGCACCGCTTAGTTTCAAATGTTCAAAGAAGAAAGACCATGACGCTTTGCTCTCGGACCCCATAACAGAAACAACCTGAAGTATTTGCAAACATTACTATCCCATAATAGTACTGATATGATCCTACCATAGTACTAATATGATTCTACCATAGTACTGAAATTATCCTTCTATACCTTATATTTCAAAACATTACTATCCCAACATTACTATCCCACCATAGTACTGAAACTATCCTACCATACCTTATATGTTTAAATATTTGCAAACATTACTATCCCAACATTACCATCCCACCGTAGTACTGAAACTGTCCTACCATATATAATATATTTGCATACATTATTATCCCAACATTACTATCTCACCCTAGTACTGATATGATCCTACCATATTGTTATCTGATCCTACCACATTATATTTTTACTGACCTTTCTAAGTTGTGGGATGGCTCTGATGGTACATCCCAATACCCAAATGCAAGACTCAAATCTGTTATGACAGACTGTCTTAATTGTTGTGTACGAACCAGGATTCACCACTTTAAGCATCTCTAACCACGAATGGATGTACATGAAACTTTCCTCCGCAGTGCCTCGGACCATGGCTTCAGTGACCTGCCTTGCTCGAGAGGATTTCATGTAACTGACATCGATCCCTCCTGACTTCAAAGTGGTTTGTATAGCTTTCGTCGAGAACATTTTCTTCCCGAGGTTGTAGCTAGTTGAACAACAAAATAGTTACTCAAGGATCAATTGAATGCATGATGATGGAAACAAAATTGACTTTACCATACCGTTGGAGTATTTTACTAGCAACATATGACGTAGTTGCCTTCTTGCCTGGAATGTTTCTGTACTTCAGCCCACAAGAATGTTCTGTCTTAAACTTCTTCACCTTAAACGTGCTCATCTTCGGTATAATTGTCACATTGATTCGGAACATGCAACTTCTGACCTTGCATCCAACAAACAGACGTGTTGGTTCAGACCTCTTCACATGGGTTTCAAAACAGTTGTTCACAACATATTCTACAGTAGCATTTTTCAAGCTCTCCTTATCTTCATAAAATGCTCCTAATCTTATACCAGAACCGCTCATCGCTCCATCTTCTTGGACTACATTGGTTTCCACATATGGATGGTGTGACCTCAATGCTCTCAACTCAGCTTCATCCAATTCTTTGAAAAAATCCTGATTATACTCTTCCTCGTCATCCTCAACATCGTTGCATGAATCATCCACCGGGTCGATGAATGCTCTGCTGGACCCGGCACCATCACAGGACACTCTTGCAGACTTTGCACTTGATTTTTCTACAAATTTGTCCCACCATAAGTATGAATCGTCGCTGAGATCACCATCAACATCTTCGGCATCATTTAGATCAACTACATCTAACTCTGATCCACCACTTGAAATTTCCAATAGGGATTGGTCATGTTCTCCATCCGACTCTTCCTTTTCTTCGTCTGTTAATAGACATACAACTTCAATAGGAATGGTCTTGTTCTCACGCTTTCGTGTCCTGTCATGAACCTGTTTGTCTCCTGCCATTGTCTGTGTTTCCGTTTCCACCTCTGGTGCGCTAGACAAAACTTCGATCTCCTCTGTTTTCTCTATTACAGAGGGTTTCACCTCATCCTCGACACTCTCTACCTCATAATACAAAGGTGTTTGGAAGACTTTCCCTCGTGAATTGCTAAACCTATATGCCTCTAAATCATCATCACAAGCAACATAGATGGGAGGGATTCCCGGTAGAGCAAGGGGGTAATAACTTAACTTAAGTATGATATTCTCTTCCATCCTCAACTTGCTTCGTATAATCTTCACCAGATCCATGTATAGAATAGATTTCGGAGGCAACAACCCAGATGAAACTTGCTTGCCTTGGTACACCCACCCATCTCCTCTCAAAACCCAACTTTCGCCGCTTACCGTTGTAATCAGGCACTTGCATGTGTACAAAATTAAACAACTGGTTCAATTCCAAACACGGAAATCAACAATCTACTACATATATAATTAATCGCACATGTTAATTTCGCATAAAGGTAAGCAGTAAAAATTTCCCTCAACCCACATTCTTACCCATTATTATCTAGTTTGGTGAGCTTTGTGACAGGATCGGATACAGGGAAATTCAATGAATGTACGAGGTTTGTAAATGCTGGAATATTCCTGGGGCTGAGTGGATGAAAGTAGAGTAAATACAAATATATGAAAAAACGTAGCAGGATGAAAAGGTAAGCAGAGGTTGAAGATAGCCACATATGGAAAAAGGTATTACATATATGAGAATTTTTTAGTTCTTTTTTATTTGGAGGGTAAGTAGCTAAGTTTTTTTGGCAGACAATGCAACAGATTGGACGTTTTTGGGAGGGAGATCCGGGCCAATAAGAGATCGCTAACTCAACATTGATCTCAACCCATCTTACTTCTTATGCAATGTTAACTCTACCAAGTAATATATGGGATTTTTTCCAACTTTAGTTGTAGATGGTATATACATATTTTTCAAAACTTTACAATATATATTTATTGCTTTCTTTGAAGACGTATATTCACAAATTTCATTTTTTAATACATATTTACTA
The DNA here is from genome assembly GCF_046119375.1 of Phyllobates terribilis. Taxonomy (NCBI): domain Eukaryota; kingdom Metazoa; phylum Chordata; class Amphibia; order Anura; family Dendrobatidae; genus Phyllobates; species Phyllobates terribilis. Next base: position 23,463 of record NW_027368892.1, on the reverse strand, counting down.
AACTCTGTAATCCATTGAAACATTTTTTAAATTTTACAACAGATCCTGTCATGCCTTGTATATTGGATCAACATGTAGTGTTACAGGTGTACTCACTCACGTTTCGGTGCAGTAACCACCTGAAAATAATCAAAGGCGGTGTCAAGGGTTTTTGCCGGGAAAATGTTAATTGGGCGGGAAGATTAGTGTTTTGGGCTGGGTGATTAAAACACCTTAATCGAAGCTAAGCAAATGATTTTCTTTTCCTTTTTCCATTGCATCCAATCACGGTGCGCCACGTTAGTGTCATATCAGATCTGTGTCAGGGAGTCTGCTGCAACTCTATACCCAACTTTTCAGAGTTTCAAATTATTTATAATATATTTCCGGATTAAAAAGAAAAGCTAAAAAATTGTGCATATGTGTGTAAATATATAAAGGTTGGTGGTAGACTTAGGATTAGGCTCAAAAAATGCATTTTTTTGACCAATACTTCCCAGATTTAAGATGCATCTATAACCGATCTTCCTTTTGTTAAATTTTAACGCTCTTTCTAACCTATGTATGACTTTTTATTTTTGAAAAATAAAAAATTAAAAAGAAAAATATAAATAGTTTATTGTAAAACTTTTTAAACCAGTTTTTTTCTTCTTCTTGAAACCAACTTCTTAAATCAGTATATCGTAACAAAATATGTCAAATAAAACCCTTTTACACCATAAGATATGTTGGACCGATTGGACCTAATTTTATCCGGTCCAAAATAGTTTACTAGGATAATATATAATTATATGTAGCAAATGAAATTGGGTTGAATAGCCTTTACAACAGCACAAGAGGGAAAAAAAAGAAGAAGGTTGTGCTTCTTGGAGAAGAAAAGAGAGTTGGAGGGAGAGGTAGAAGGTAGAAGAAGTGAGATTTGTATCTTTCTAGTTTTTGGAGATCGTGTCCTGTTCCGGACTCTTCATTTGCAATGGGTGTTTGGAAAACGATATTTTTCTTTGATCTCTAATTTCATTAGCAAGTGTTTTAGCTAGTTTGGGAGAAATCTTTTCTAGATTGATGTGTGTTTAGATGAGCAAGCTTGAAGGCTTTTATCGATTTGTTGATTAGTGGATTGATTGGCTTGGTTGGCCGGCCTTTAGTTTTTCCTCTCGTTAGTTGAGAGATTTTCCAAGTATATTTTGTGTTGATTATTATGCTTGTTCTGTTGCTTGAGATTGTCTGTTATTGGATTTTTCAGGTTTTTGTGCACACGTATTGTCACTTGCATTATTGTTGGAATGTCATATTGACATTGTCATTACTCCTAGGCATCCGGTTTCCACCTTGTAGACTTAACAGGATATAGATTAGAAAAATCATATTACAAAAATAACAAGAATCTAGTGTGACTTTCATCAAGACAATGTCTAGAATAGTCAAGATATACACACTCCTTTCTCGAGCATATTGACAAGGCGACCTGTATAAATCCAATGCTGAAAAAGAATACGTTTAACCAAAATACAAGAAAAATGCGATAGAAGTGAGAACGGGGTCGATGACCATAAAAACAAATGTTATGAGAACAAACTAAAATTAAATAGACAACCCCAAAAGACAACACATTAACATGTACGAAAGAAAACAAACAAGCAACAAACCCCAGACCAAAAACTCTTAACTCCTCGCCTATAAAAAGTATATAGTAGACTAACAAAGACCATGCTTATGTGACTGTCGTATCTTTAGTGGACATGCAATATCACGTTGAATAACTTCATTCCGTCTTGTCTTAGGTCGCTAGTTTGCAAACATACGTACTGGAGAATTCATGTGTTTCCTCTTAACATGCCCAAATCAACACAATCTCGATTCGTGCAATTTTTCGTGGACATAAGCAACCAGATTTTGTTATGAATGATCTCGTTCTTAATCTTGTCCAATAAAGTGTGTCCGCTGATTCAACACAATATCCTCGTCTCTTCCACCGTCAAAAAAAAATTGCGTCTTTGCCACAGGCTAACATTCCCACAATACAATGAGGTTGTATTGATAACTGTCTTGATAGAAGTTTTCTTTGAACTTGAGAAGTCCTTTCTTTTCGTGTAACTAAATTATATGCCTAGTATTCGCATCTACGGGACCATCACTTAGATCCTAGGACGTTGAAGCTCTCCTTGTTTAGAACAATATGCTCACCCATCATAACTTCTCCAGGTGCGTAGAAGGATCTGGTACTGCCCAAAAGTTAAACTCCATATAATTTGTTTGAATCATTCCTTAATTTTAAGCCATTTGATTCTTTTGTGTCCCTCGCAGCATCTAGTCTTCTGTTAACACCAACTCTTGTTTTGTCAACCAAAACAGTATCGACTGTTAACAACATACTTAGTCCCTCTTCTGTCTTGGGGTGACGAGCCCTAGTGGTGAAGGTCCTCAGGTTCCCTACAGGTGAAGGGTACTCTGCACTGCCTAAGAGGAACTTGACCTCAGGAAAGGGCGACACTCTCTAACTCCTTTTTGGGAAGAGCAATATCTCTGACATCAAGACCAACCTGCTCAATATCCAGGAGAATATCCTTCATTATATTTTCATCCGCAACATCATACTGCAGAAGGAGAAGCGCGATACAGTTAATATCTCTGATGCATGTCTGAAAAAGCAGGCCATGGAGGGCGAGATAATTGACACTCCCAAGATCATTTTGCTTCACATGTTGATCTGATGCAGGAGCATCCCTCAAGCCAACTACCCAAGGAGCCATCACAAGAGCTATGTCAAAGAAGATCCAAGACCTCATTCTACAAGCAACTTTGACTCAAGACTTAGGGCATGATTTGGAACCCATTGCTTCTACACTTCTGGCATGTGAAAGAAGTGCTCATCCCCAACAAATCCAATGAAGACAGTCAAGCCATTGGAGGACTCCAATAAGGCTGAAATTGGCGTTTTTGTGTAACTATCACAACTAGACACTTAGCCGGCTATGTTGTCTAAGTGTAACGTTTCACCCTCTTCCCTAACTATTTTGTGGAACTTATCTGAGGTTAATTTGGTCCTTATTTCACGTATTTTTAGGTGTCAAAAGTCCGGGTTCAACCTAGGTATAAAAGCCTAAAGTTAACCTTCACTAGGGGCCTTTGATTGAATTGATGTTGTAGTAGAGTAAAAACTCCCCCTAGTTTCTCAAGGGTCACCTTTGTTAGTTTGAGAAGAGCTACCAAAAACTTCTTACCTTGCCTACTTCATCTTGTTTATGTAATTGATTGTGTAAACTTGTTGAATGTGAAACTCTTGGTGCCCATGGTAGTATATCCCCATGTTGTGTTAAGTTATAGCTTGTTTAGTTCTTTCTATTCTTGTATTGTGTTGAGGTTAAGTCTAAGGTGCCTTACATAGATAGAGAAGTTCTCTCCAAGAACATATCCATTTATTCCCTTAAAACTCTTTCTTACTTCCTTTTCTTGCTTGTTTTCAAGTTTGAACAACACTAAGAACACTTGTTTCTAGTGTGTGTTGGTTGAATAATCTAGGTCCAAGCTTGTGGGAGATAATCCCACATCAAGTGGTATCAGAGCTCAGTTGAGTGTTCAACCATCTCTCACCCTTTAAAACCCAAAAACAAGTTGATCTTGCAAACTTGCAAGACAACACACAAAAACAGCCCCTAAAAACCCTTGAAAACCATCACTTTTGAGCTTTGTTGTTCTTGGTCTTTTCTCATGAGTGTTTGAGTGTAATTTCACAGGAATATAGCTAAAGTTGATTTCTTTAAGGAGTCCAAAGATTATCCAAGCAAGAGGAAGGGATGTCTATGAGAATTGCCTAACCAAAACCCTACCCGGATGCTTGCAAAACTGAGCAAGGAGCCAACTTCCAAGCCTTATTTCTCCTAGCGAAACACAACCCCATCAAGAACACTCAAGGGACCCTTGAAGAACACATTTTTATCTGAAGAGGGCAAGAAAAATCAGCCAAAATGCCCAAGTAAATCGTTCCCAAAGAGAGATCCAAAGTTCTTTCCCGAAGTAGCAAAGTGTCACTATCAAGGTTGTCACTATCGGTTGACCAAGACTTTTGCAAGAAGAACCCAGCCATTTTGGTCCGTACCTTTGTGAAAGTGACTTGTGTCTTTTGCTTAGAAAATCCCCAACTACAAGACACACTTGAGGTCTGTCCAAAGCTAGCTCAAGGAAGAAAGTAGGAAGGGTCCAAAGTTGGTGTCAAAACCACTTTTGCACATTACCTGGTAACACCTAAACTATTGTCTAAGTTCCAAAAAGTTGTGACTTCACTTTGTATCAACTAAGTGCAACTTGTGTACGTGACCAAGTGAGTTATGTGGACTTAAGAAGAAAGGAGGGAGGGGATTGCCATGTGCCCCTCACACCCTAGCCTAAACCCAAAGCCCCTTGCCTTGAACCCCGGTTACTTAGCTTGGATTAAACAACTTTCCTACCCTCATTCTCAAGGACATCTCTGAGGCAAGCAAGGTTAACTCAAGGCTTCTTTAAGTGTCCCAACTGAGGTAAACATTCTCAAGTCCCTTTGAGCTAATACACTTTCCTACATCATCCTCTCACAAGTGCACTTGCTTGTCTATGCTAGCTATAACTCTTTGTTGATTAAGCATCTTAGTGTATCAAGCTAACAAGTGTTACTAGTATCACATTGCATTGAGAAGGTGATTAAATAGCCAAGGTTTGAGAGGACATTTAAGAGTGTATAGTGAATCAAACACAAGCAAACACAAACTTATTAGACTAACATTAATATTGTTTATTGTTTGTTGTCTTTGATCATGTCTAGCTCACATCATGACTCCCACCAAGAAGATGTGAATCCCATGATTAATTCAGAAAATAGTATCACTAATCAACCTGATTTAGTGAACATTCTTAGTGACTTGAAGAAGGCTTGAATGACATCTCTAGTAGACTAGCCACCCTTAAATCCAAACAAGACAAGACTGGAACACTACCTATAGTTCTAGGGACACAATTTGAAGTTGGAGGGACTTCACACCCACACACTCAACTACCATTGCCAAGCCAAGATGTGAGGCATGGATCCATATCATATCACCTAAGGCCGGATCCCATAAGAGTACCCACTAGACCCATTGTCACAACATTGCCTAGACCTCCACCAATGAACTATCCAAGGGAGTTTTCTAAACCTAGCTCTCCTGATTTGAATAGGTATAGTGATGATGATGTTGATGAGTTTCAGGAGGATAGGTACATGAGGCAAGGAGGAAGAGGAAGGAGACCAAGGTTCCAAGAACAAGGGCAAGGGCCTAGACAAAGAGAGGAAGATGGCATGGGCAAGGTGAAGTTCAAGATCCCAAGCTTTGGAGGGAAGTGTTATCCATCCTTATACATGAGATGGGAGTGGAAGATGGAGCAAATTTGGGCATGCCACAACTTTCAACAGATGAAGAAGTTGGAACTAGCCACCTTAGGGTTACAAGATTTTGCAAAGAAGTGGTGGCACAATCTAGTCCAAGAGAGGTGGATCAAATTTCAACCTTCCATCACTACATGGAAGGAGATGAAGGATGTCATGAAGGCAAGGTTTATACCTCACCATTATGCAAGATAACTGAGGCAAATGTTGGAGAATTTGAAGCAAGGAAGCATGACTGCCGAGGAGGCCTATAATGCCATGCAAGTGGCAATGATCAAGGCCAATGTGAGTTAAGATGATGAGGCTACCAATGCTAGGTACCTAAGGGTATTGAATCCCTCCCTTGCAAAGGAAGTGAGCATGTATCCCTACACCAAAAGTATAGAACTTCTTCACAATTCCATCAAGGTGGAGAGAAAGCTCAAGGCAAGAGCATTCCAAGGGAGTAATCCAAACAACTCCAACAACAATACATGGGAAGGAAATCTAGGAAGAGTTAGTCAAAACAAGCCCAAGGAAGTCATAGCTCCAAGAGAGCCATACAAGGACCAATCCTACCAGTTGCCTAAGTTCCAAGTTTCATCTTTTAGCAACCAAGGGAGTACTTCTAAACCCTCTCATACTTCTCACTCTATGAACACTCGGACTAGTAACATAGAATGCCTTAAGGAAACACCCTCCGAGAACATAAAATCCACTCCCTTCCTTATCCACACCTCGTAAAGAGAATTATGGTAGAGTTGGGGATATACTGCCCCATTAAGGAAACACCCTCCGAGAACATAATATCTCTAGAGGGTATGCGGCGTCTCTGAAAGTATTTGAGCATGGATGAGCCACCTTCACCCCCTATGGGAAAAGGGAAGAAGGAGGATTTTGAGTAGCTTTCTCAGGCCAGTGATCTCACACAGGCCCTCATTCAACAAACAATCGTGACCATCAAGGTGCTTCGGATGTTACAAGAAATATCTGAGCAGCTTAAGAGCTTCTACACCATGGTTGAGAAAATTTTGGGAGATCTTCGTGTCTTAGACGTTGAACCCTCTCCAGAGGACTATACAGCCCCAGAGGGTGATCTCAGTTCCCTTGTCACGGTCATTAGAACACTTAGGATTAATGTGCCTTTTGTTATCTGTTTATTGTGAGTTGTACATTTATAATGAATATATAATGTTTTGGTGCTATTTGATTCTTGCTTTATATTTTTTTGTTTTCTCTACTTGATAATTTCTTTGAGTATCCCTTGACATTCCTCTAGAGAGACATGTTTAGTAGCTCATTCTTAGTTTCCTTGTTTAATACTTAGCATGCACTTTTTCAATGATATTGAAAGAGGGAACTAATCAGACATATCATGTTGCTTTATTGAGGAGGAACTGAATTGGGAGTTAGCTAAAGAAAAATTTATGGGGCAGTTAATTCATTGTCTAAGCGGGAACTATCATTGTTTTATACTTCATCACTGTTTCTTAGTTTGTCATCATTAAAAAGGGGAAAATTATTGGGTTATAGGAACTAGTAACTCAATTCCTATCCCTCGTCTCCTTATTTTTAATGATAACAAATGCTCATTTCATTTAACATCTACCTTGAGTGAGACATTGTAGGATTATAATAGAGCTTTTACTGGAATCTTTCTAAAGGCAAAGTAGCTGGAATATCTTTGAATAAAGAAAACAATCTAAGGAGCTTGGAACGCGTTGGAAGCACTTAAGGGAACTGACGTGCATAATACAAGGATTCATATATTTAGAGAATGTCACTAGCGCAAAGGGAACCAAACGATAGCACTAAAAGGGGCCGATCACGCAAATAAAGAAGGAACCATTTGCTAATTCCTATATTTAGAAAGAAGCATCTCTTTAGGAAACAGTTATGATTTTTTAGATATTATAGTTCAAATTCATTATAATGTTGAGATTTTAGATAAGGTCAAATATTTTATCAGTATTGTTTTAGGAAATTCATATTTAGTAATTGATAGGTTTTAGTCTTTAAGTGTTGAAGAATAGGTTTTGCAAGTAGTAATCGATTAGACATTTTCATTGAGAGAGGGAATGTACAAGCTTAAGAAAGAGAGTCGTGTGTCAAATATAGAACTATGTGTTCGTGTTAAGTTGTAATTCTTGTGATTGATCAATAGAAAACAATATTTGTGTTTCCAAAATTAAAGTACTTTTAATAGAAGTAGTTCATTCATTCTTAGGAACTAAAATCTCCGTTCCTTATATTAAGCTCCTTTCACGACCCTAAATGTTGTACAATCGTGGTAAAATAGTCCAACGGTAGTAAATAGGTAACCGTAGTAAACCATTTTACTACGGGCCACTTTAACAATGGTCTAAATCGTAGTGATTAATGCATTTGAAACCGTAATAAACTTGCCTTTTGTACTATTGTTACTTAGGTAGAATTTTTTGATGATGTGAAAAGCGGGAATATAAGTGCATATCAATTTGCTTAGTGACAGGCGTTTTACCGGTCGTTGGTCCTGTCAAAGATAAATCCAACTAACTATCCACTAGTGAAGCGGTAAGTCGGAGTCGATTCCTCAGGGAGCCACAACGATAGTTTATTTCAATTGTGTTACCAATAGTAACAAAGGGAGTTTTGGTTTGTAAACGTATGAAAGCAATAGTTAACGAAAGTGTTGGATTTTTGTAAATATAAAGATGGAAAGCTCACTCTTTCAGTCTAAGCACATTATTCTTATGGAAAGTTGATCATCGAATTCTAATAAAGTTATGTTCTTTTAAATAAATAATCTAGTTGTCCTACTCTTTGTTCGTAAATAGTAACTAGTCCAAATAGTCCTAGAAACCCTTGTTGTATGCAATAACCAAAGAAATCCTAAGGTTCAACTACTCAACAGCATAAAGATCAAAGATAAGTAGGCCTATGCAATACCATTGTCAAATCACCAATACTCGACACAGGTTTATAATCTCCACAAAAGAAGCACTAGCAAATAGTCTATGCTAATTCTGATTGCTACCTAAAACACAAGTCTTTTCAAATCGAATTATCAAGCCTAGCAATATGAATGATAATAATCAACCTAGTTGTACACCTAGATAAAATCAAAACCAATCAATGACAATAAGCACAAGAGAAAATAAAACAATGCTAAAATTATTATTAGAACATAAACATAGAATTCTCACAAACAATTCCTAGAATAATGGCCTCAACATAAGAGTGAACTCGTAGGAACTTAGCCAGACATAGCCAAGAGAAAGGTATACATGATTATGGATAAACTAACCAGGGATGAAGGTAGAAGACGGTAGAAAGGTGGCAGCTTTTCTCTTGGTGGCTGAAGTTCTAAGAACTTGATTGTGTAAAGTGGCAAAAGATCCAGTTAACCTAATAACTAAGGGTTTATATAGTACCCAGCCTAAGAAATATAAAATAACTGAATTATAAAAGATAAAATGGGAAAACTAATAAAAACTGATAAATTCTCGGGCTTAGATCTGCATTTTGGGTCGGGTCTGTCGAAAGTCGCGGTCGCTAAATGAATGTCGCGGTCGCTACTTTTCTCCAGTCACTCAGGAATGGCTTCACTCTCGATCGCTACTTCAGAGTCGCGATCGCTACTTTCACTTCGAGGCAAAGTCTCGATCGAGACATTATAGTCTGGACCGCGACATCTTCTTCGAGGGCAAATCTCGATCGAGACACCAAAGTCTCGACCGAGACATCTTCTCCGTAGCTCGTCTTCGTCTTGAAACCTTCTGTGGGACTGGTCTTTGGTCTTCTGTAAGCTTCCGAGGCAGCTCGGCTTCGCCTCTCCGCTTCTCCATGGGTGTTGGTGTGGTCGTCTTCTCTCTAGCTCCGTCCCAAATGCACTAGAGGTGAGTACAAATAGGATCTCCATAATACAATACCACAAAATAACGCTTAAGAGCATCCCGCGAATCTACAAGTGAACAATCCTACCAGATTCCGGGAATACCACTCAATAAGCACCTAAACACCACTAATCCTAAGCTAATAGTCGCTAGTTACACCATATAATAAGCTCCTATCAAACCTCCCCACACTTAAACCTTGCTTGTCCTCGAGTAAGAAAAATAAAAATCACTCCTCCTAAAAGCACAAAGGTCTACAGTAAGTGTAGAGAAAATCTGCTAGCGACTATACTCCAAACTCCAAGTGTAAATAAGCACTAACCTACTCCGATCTATCTCCTTATGTCTCCGAGATGTCCTACCCAAAACCCTCCTTATTTCTCCACATTCATATGTCACCACTCCAATACGATAGTAAAATCGAACAAAGTGGTGTGCGTTTAAGCACATGTGGAATCCTAATCTCCTCTAAGGGTAAGGGTACATAAATATGACATAATAGGGATAAAATCGAGTCTCCCACTCGCTTATACACTTCTTATTCCTCCTCTTCGAGTAATGTCCTAAACCACTAGATATATGATAAATCCACAAATCACAACCACCAATCCTAATTTAAAATTCTGCATCATACAACCACAATAGTACGCATCAAACTCCAAGAAATAATGAACTAATCCTAGAATCTAACTCAACCGCCGATAATATATATATAGCAACCTAATAAACTAATGGAATGGTAAGCATGCAAAATGTGGATACACTAAGCTCATAAATAGAGAGATAAAAGGATAAAACTAACTCATTATCCCTCCTTGGTTAATCCTAGAAACTCGAGACATCCTTCAACTCCCTTCTTATGTCTCCTGCGCCATTAGATATGCAATCAATAAATTAATCACAAACAATGTAATTCCGGCGCCCTTTCGGGTTTTCACCAAAATCTAAGTGGTAGGAACTTTTCTTTCTATTCTTTTTATTTTTCAGGCACCAAACTTTTCCTTTTTAATCATTTTTTGCTTGCCTGGTTTTTATTCTTTATTTTCCGTGTTTTTTTGACTTTTTCGTTTCTTTTTCGTATTATTTTCGTAGCTTTTTTGATATTTTTTTAAAACAAAACCGATGCAATTTTTCAAGACGCATAAATTCTAGTACAAACTCGATCCAAATACGACACAAACAGTTCAGCAGAAAAATAAGCAAGAAAGATAGCAAAAACATATAAAACTCCTCCTCGGTACGGTAAATCCTCTCCCCACACTTGAACAGCGCATCGTCCTCAATGCAGCAAGAGAGGACATCATATAATTAGGGATGAGGGTGAAAAACCGCAATCACTCCTCAGTATCGACGCCTCCGGTCGCGGTCGAGACATAAAGTCGCGGTCGAGACCTTTTTCGGAAATTTTTTCGCAAAGTCAGGTACCATCGTCTCGGTCGAGACATTTGTAGTCGCGATCACAACTTCTCCTCGGGGATAAACTCTCAATCGAGACCCTGTAGTCGCGAACGAGACTCGAGTGATTTCGGGGGGGTTTTCGGTTTTACTCCACCAATGGCTTCTCCCTGCTGACTCCTTAGACTCTCTAATGAAAATGACAAAAACAAAACAAACAAATGGGATTAAAGCTAGTAAAAATCCCCCGGGTTGCCTCCCGGTCAGCGCCTTTGTTTAACGTCGTTGGCTCGACGTAACTTTGCTCCTTAGTTTTCTGCACCAGGCTCCTCAAGAACTACCTCTTCTATTAACTTGTCGGAAAAACTCTCATGATACGGTTTTATCCGCTGACCGTTTACCTTGAAGGTGTTGCTGTTGGTCTTATCAAAAAGCTCCACCGCTTCATGAGGAAAAACTCGGCCAATGACATAGGGCCCGCTCCATCTAGACCGCAGTTTACCTGGAAAGAGTTGAAGGCGCGAGTTATAGAGTAATACCTTGTCGCCTACATTGAAAGTCCTGCATAGTATGTGTTTGTTATGCCACGCTTTCGTTTTCTCCTTGTATATTGTCGCGTTCTCATATGCTTCGCGGCGTATTTCCTCCAACTCATGCAGCTGCAATTTTCGATGCTCCCCAACCTCATCTATCTCCATATTGCATTTCTGAACTGCCCACCATGCTCTATGCTCTATCTCCACCGGTGGGTGACATGCCTTTCCGAACACCAAGCGGTATGGGGACATCCCAATGGGTGTTTTGTATGCGGTGCGGTAGGCCCATAGTGCATCGTCGAGACGGAAACTCCAGTCTTTCCTGTTTGGCGCAACTGTCTTTTCTAGCACCCCCTTAATTTGCCGATTACAGACCTCGGCTTGTCCATTACTTTGTGGGTGATACGCTGTGGAGATTCGCTGGGTCACTCCGTATTTCTTGAGTAGAGCGATGATCGTCTTATTCTTGAAATGAGTCCCCTGATCTTTGATAAGGGCTTTTGGGATTCCGAATCTAGCAAATATATTTTCTTTAAGGAACCCTGCAACTACTTTTGAATCATCAGTCTTGGTGGCTTTTGCTTCCACCTATTTGGAAACATAGTCCACCGCAAGTAATATATATAGATTCCCATTAGATTTAGGAAAAGGTCCCATAAAGTCTATCCTCCAAACATCAAAAATCTCGCAAAAGACTAATGGTGTTTGTGGCATTTCATTCCTTCGGGATATTTTCCCAACCCTTTGGCACCTATCACAAGTTTGAAAAAAAAGCATAAGCATCCTGAAAGATGTGTGGCCAAAAGAAACCTGTGTCAAGTACCTTCCTAGCAGTCTTATCGGGCCCGAAATGCCCCCCACATGCGTAAGAGTGACAAAAAGAAAGGACAGATTGTACCTCATTATCCGGGAGGCATTGTCGAATTACCTTATCCACGCAGTGTTTCCATAAGTAGGGGTCATCCCACACATAGTATTTCGCCTCACTCTTGATTTTGTCGCACTGAGTTTTGGTGCAGGCAGGAGGTAATTCCCCTCGAACTAGGTAGTTCACTATGTGTGCATACCATGGCGTGAAGGAGCGGAGGGTGAGAAATTCAGTTTCGGGGGCGTACCTGGGTGTTTCTGCGGAAGGGTCCCGATCAAGAAGGGGGGGTCGCGGTCGAGACATTTCAGCCGTGGCCAAATCGTGGTCGAGACACTCAAGTCGCGGTCGCGACACTGGAAGAATGTCGATTCGGCATAAGGACTCGTCCGGAAATTCGCCCAGTCTCGGTCTCGCCTCATCACCACCATCATGAACCAGGCGACTAAGATGGTCAGCCACGGAGTTCTCGGACCCCTTTTTATCCCGGATCCCTATGTCGAACTCACTTAATAATAAGACCCAACGGATGAGTCTAGGTTTTGATTCCTTCTTTGTCATGATATAGCGGATGGCAGCATGATCGGTGTGGATGATCACCTTTACCCCGAGTAGATATTATCTGAATTTGTCGAGGGTGTATACCACAGCTAACATCTCTTTCTCGGTGGTGGAGTAGTTCTTTTGGGCGCCACTTAGTGTCATTGACGCGTAGTAGATAACGTGCATTGCTCTCCCCACTCTCTGGCCTAAAACAGCTCCCACATCATAATTGCTAGCATCACACATGATCTCGAATGGTAGAGACCAATCCGGCGCCTTGATGATCGGCGCAGCAGTGAGGTGCGATTTCAAGGTATTAAACGCCAGCTTACAATCGTCGTTGAAGGCAAAATCCACCTCCTTTTTCAACAGCTCACAAAGTGGTGTCGAGATCTTTGAAAAATCTTTTATAAACCTGTGATAAAACCCTGCATGAACAAGAAAAGAACGAACTTCGCGCACATTAGTAGGATAAGGTAAAGACTGAATTACGTCAATCTTCGCCTTATTGACCTCAATCCCTTTAGAGGATACAATGTGGCCCAAAACAATACCATGATTCACCATAAAATGACAATTTTCAGAATTTTACAATAAATTGGTTTCTACACATCTTTGTAGCACAAGTTTTAAATTATCCAAACAAGCATCAAATGAATCACCATGGACTGTAAAGTCATCCATAAACACCTCAATAAAGTTCTCAATATACTCGGAGAAGATACTTACCATACATCGCTGAAATGTACCTGGTGCATTGCAAAGTCCGAATGGCATTCTTCGGTATGCGAAGGTACCAAAAGGACATGTGAAAGTATTCTTCTCCTGGTCTTCCAGTGCTATGGCCACTTGGAAGTAGCCCGAGTATCCGTCTAGGAAACAATAATATGCGCGACCTGCAAAGCGTTCTAGCATTTGATCGATAAAGAGGAGAGGAAAGTGATCCTTACGAGTTACCGCGTTCAGCTTGTGGTAATCGATGCAAACACGCAATCCATTTTGCGTTCTTTGAGGCAACATTTCACCAGCCTCATTCTCCACTACAGTAATCCCTCGTTTCTTCTTAACCACCTGAGTCGGGCTGACCCATCAGCTATCCGAGATTGGATAGATCATATTGGCCGATAATAATTTCAGCACCTCTTTCTTTACTACTTCCATCATGGGAGGGTTTAGTCGCCGCTGGGGTTGTCGGCTTGGCTTAGCTCATTCCTCTAGTAGGATCATGTGCATGCATGTAGAAGGGCTTATTCCCTTGATATCAGCGATGGACCACCCTAGCGTTGTGATGTTGCTCTTTAGGACCTCCACCAATCTTTCTTCCCGCTCCTGGCCGAGCGCACTCGAGATGATGACCGGTAACGTGTTGTCTTTGCCGAGAAAGGCATACTTCAGGTGCGGAGGGAGATCTTGTAGCTCAATGGTGGGTGTCTGCACAATAGAAGGGAGCGGTTTCTCACTCGGCAATGTAAGTAACGTGGGCCCACCAGCCAAAAGAGTACCTGGAGTATCAAACTCAACTAAGACCTCATTCACATCAGCAGATAATATAATGTCATGCTCCTTAGAGCTTACAATGCTATTTTCTACAACAGATTGAAGTGAGTCAATCCCACATACATCAAAAACTTCCTGCACAATAGGGTCAATCGAATCTATAGATAAAGCAGAATCATCATTCGCAGGGTATTTCATAGCCTCAAATATGTTAAAGCTAACTACCTCTTCATCGAACTCAAGTGTAAGCACCCCACTTGCGTAATCTAACTTAGTATTGGTCGTTCTCATGAATGGTCTACCCAGGAGGATAGTCGCAGCCTGGTTATCAGGCCCCATATCTAGCACATAAAAATCAGCAGGAAATATTAAATTATCAACCATCACCAAGACATCCTCGATTATCCCTTTCGGGTGAACCGTTGACCTATCGGCTAGCTGGATCACAATCCGTGTATCACATAAAGGTCCTAATCCTAGAAATTCATACAAAGAGAATGGCATAACATTAATTGAAGCCCCTAGATCTAGCATGGCCTTACTAATCTTCTTTTCACCGATGATGCAAGGGATACTAACCATCCCTGGGTCTGAGCACTTCTTTGCTATCTTTTGCATAATGGTTGCGGACACTCTTTCGCTCACCTGTACCTTTTGCTTACCTTTCAAATTCTGGTTCCTCTTGATGGTGCAGAGCTCCTTCAAGAATTTAGCATAGCAAGGAACACTTTTAACGAGGTTTAGCAAAGGGATGTTTACCTCACACTTACTGAATGTTTCAAAAAGTTCTTTGTCATTTGCAGGTCTGTGTGTGTCCCTCAAGGCTTCTGGAAAGGGTGCAGGTGGTTTCGGCGTACAACGGAGGGAAGTTAGGCCTCACATAGTTCTCTTGTCATAGCTTGAAATCACCTCGGTCCTCATAGTCATCCTCAACGTGTACTGCAGGCGAGTCGCGGTCGAGATCACAGGGTTGCGATCGAGATGTTGAAGCTTCTGGTGAACTGGGACAGAGTCGCGGTCGAGACAAATTGTTGCGGTCGAGACTTTTTTCGGAAAAATTTTCGGAACCCAAATCACCGTCACCTCGGTCGAGACAATCGGGTCGCGATCGCGACTTCTTCTCGGGGTCAAAGTCTCGATCGAGACTTTCTTGTCTCGATCGTGACATTTGTTCGGCCTCTTTTTTCAGGAGTTTTTCTCCTCCTTTCTCTTCGAGTTTCCGCCCGCCTCATAATTCTACGGTGCTGATGTTTTCTCTCAGGTCTCTCTTCGCTTTGGTTTTTGTGAGGTTGGAAATGACTTCGTGTAATTGCCCAAATTGCCTCTCGAGATTTCAGATGCTTGACTCGGTTGCTTGGGCATGAGCTTCGAATTGTTTGGTCAGCGACTTTAACATTTCCTCCATAGATGGTTCCTACAGTTTTTGTTGATATGGTGTGCGGTATTGGTTGTAGTTGCTCCTCGGGTAGTAGTTGTTCTCATATAGAGGTCTGGAGGGCCCAAATCCTCCCATAGCATGCACCTCAGCGATGGTTGGATCTTGTAGTTGCGGGCACTCATCAGTATAATGACTCCCATTCTCGCAGATACCACATACTCTTGACGGTTGTTGATTTCAATCGACGATACTTTTTATCATGCTTTTCAACTCAGCGATCTCGTCTTTCCATCCTAGCTCTCCGGAGCTCACAACATTAGCTTCTTTTCTTACATACGGTCTCCCGAAGCTCCTTCTTCCCTTGGAAATTTCGTTCAATCGCGCTCTAGCCTCGGCGGGAGTCAAATTCAGCACACTCCCATTACATACAGCGTTAACTAATCTCCTCTCGTTGTCTAGTAACCCATTATAGAGGTGGGTCACCAAATCTTTCTCCTCAAACCCGTGGAACGGGCAGCTCGCAAACAGTCTCGCAAACCTCTCAACGTAATCGTACAGCGTCTCAGCGTCTTGCTGTTCCACCATAGCTATCGCTCATTTCAACGCAACCGCGTTCTTGGACAGGAAATACTTGTTGAGGAAGGCTTTGTGAAGCTTCTCCCATGTGTCGATACTCCCGGTGGGCAGCAAATAATACCACTGGCGCGCGGTATCTTTCAGCGTGAGACCGAAAGCTCTCATCTTGATTTGCTCATCTGTGACGTTACTCGACTTGCTACAGCTACAGATGTCGTGGAACTCACTAAGATTCATGATCGGGTCCTCCCCAACCAAGCCATGAAATTTCGGTAGCAAATTGATGAATCCGGTCTTTAGTTCGAAAGTAACGCTGTCATTCAGGGCAGGCAGCGTCACTCCTAAGTGTTGTTGTGTCAGATCAGGGGTTGTCAGCTCTTGCAACGTTCCGGCCGCCATTGATTCAATCACTCGAATGAAATCAAGTAAATTTGAATTAGTAGCGCAGGTCTGGCCCATAAGATAGGTCCACACCAAGATAACACAAATAGAAGCAAACTATGACAGTTGGCTCCCCGGCAACGGCGCCAAAATTTGACAGGCGTTTTACCGGTCGTTGGTCCTGTCAATGATAAATCCAACTAACTATCCACTAGTGAAGCGGTAAGTCGGAGTTGATTCCTCAGCGAGCCACAACGATAGTTTATTTCAATTGTGTTACCAATAGTAACAAAGGGGGTTTTGGTTTGTAAACTTATGAAAGCAATAGTAAACAAAAGTGTTGGATTTTTGTAAATATAAAGATGGAAAGCTCACTCTTTCAGTCTCAGCACATTATTCTTATGGAAAGTTGATCATCGAATTCTAATAAATTTTTGTTCTTTTAAATAAATAATCTAGTTGTCCTACTCTTTGTTCGTAAATAGTAACTAGTCCAAATAGTCCTAGAAACCCTTGTTGTAAGCAATAACCAAAGAAATCCTAAGGTTCAACTACTCAACAGCATAAAGATCAAAGATAAGTAGGTCTATGCAATACCATTGGCAAATCACTGATACTCGACACAGGTTTATAATCTCTACAAAAGAAGCATTCGCAAATAGTTCTTGCTAGTTCTGATTGCTACCTAAAAGACAAGACTTTCAAATCGAATTATCAAGCCTAGCGATATGAATGATAATAATCAACCTAGTTGTACACTTAGATAAAATCAATACCAATCAATGACAATAAGCGCAAGAGAAAATAAAACAATGCAAAATTATTATTAGAACATAAACTTAGAATTGTCACAAACAATTCCTAGAATAATGGCCTCAACCTAAGAGTGAACTCGTAGGAACTTAGCCAGACATAGCCAAGAGAAAGCTATACATGATTATGGATAAACTAACCAGGGATGAAGGTAGAAGATGGTAGAAAGGTGGGAGCTTTCCTCTTGGTGGCTGAATTTCTAAGAACATGATTGTGTAAAGTGGCAAAAGATCCAATTAACCTAATAACTAAGGGTTTATATAGTACCCAGCCTAAGAAATATAAAATAACTGAATTATAAAAGATAAAATGGGAAAAACTAATAAAAACTGATAAATTCCCGGGCTTAGATCTGCAGTTTGGGTCGGGTCCGTCGAAAGTCGCGGTCGCTACATGAATGTCGCGGTCGCTACTTTTCTCCAGTCACTCAGGAACGGCTCCACTCTCGATCGCTACTTCAGAGTCGCGATCGCTACTTTCACTTCGAGGCAAAGTCTCGATCGAGATATTATAGTCTCGACCGCGACATCTTCTTCGAGGGAAAATCTCGATCAAGACACCAAAGTCTCGACCAAGACATCTTCTCCATAGCTCGTCTTTGTCTTGAAACCTTTTCTCGAACTGATCTTCGGTCTTCTATAAGCTTCCGAGGAAGCTCGGCTTCGCCTCTCCGCTTCTCCATGGGTGTAAGTGTGGTCGTCTTCTCTCTAGCTCCGTCCCAAATGCACTAGAGGTGAGTACAAATAGGATCTCCATAATACAATACCACAAAATAACGCTTAAGAGCATCCCGCGAATCTACAAGTGAACAATCCTACCATATTCCGGGAATACCACTCAATAAGCACCTAAGCACCACTAATCCTAAGCTAATAGTCGCTAGTTACACCATATAATAAGCTCCTATCACTTAGGTTAAGGGAAAATTAGACCTATATAGGTCTAAGGTGAAACAAAGATAATGTGGTTATTATCTTAGGGGAAATTAAAATCCATTTACTTCATAAGTTCTATCTTGTTGGTTAAGGCACAGTCGAGCGTAACCAGGTTCTCTTATTTTGATAATGACAAATGTATGTGTTTAATGGTTGTTGTGTGTTTTAATCTTGACAGGTGTAACTCGGGGATTTTTAGGTCTAGCTTAACAACAACAGGGTCTAGCTTAACCATGTAAGGGTCAAACTTGAGCCTAGCAGGGAAAGCTAAGTCTCTCAAAAGATAAATAAGTAAGTGCGAGTCGCGTTGTGCAGTGAGAGAGTCATGCTACAGAAATAACGAAGTGAAACAAGTGGAACTAATCAGGTGTTCATTGCAAGGCACGTGGAAGAATTCCAGTGGACGGTGCTAAAGTGCGCGTAGAAGTTTGCTCATGGAAAGAAGGTCGTTGAAGCTAGAGGTAAAGCGAAAAGAGACTAGCTGGAGGTTGTTAGAGTTTATTTATACTTTAGGAGAGTGGATTTACGGGGATCGTTAACATGGAGAAACTAAAGAGCGTGTGGATAGTGGATGTGGACAAGTGCATCAACGAGCATGAAAACACAAGCGCATATTATACCGTTGCAAGGAAGCACAAGGTGCACGGATAGTGGATTGAAGTGCGTGGTGTATTTTTGAAAGGTAGAACATCACGCGGATTGCTGACCTGGCTTTTTGTTATCCTTGTAAGCTAGGTTATAGAATTGAGCTGAATTAGAGTTAGGTTAGAATTCTATAAATAGCTAGTGAAGAGTGTTTGTAAAGTATGCTTGAGAACGACTATCACTTGAGCATCGACACTAGAGAGAGTAGACACTTGTGAGAGCTGAGTAAGGTACTTTTGTTATTTAAGAGTTTGGCTTTGAGAGAAAGAGAGAGGAAAAAATAAGGCTAGAGGAGAGTGATAGAGTGGTGTCCTAAACTTTGTAAAGCTAACTAGTTAAGCAATAAAGAGTAGTGGTGAGTTTCATCCCGGACTTGGTAGAAGTCTAGGGTTCTCAACTTGGAAAAATCCTTGCAAGTATTATTGAGCTTTTATTGTTTTAATCTTCCTATTTTGCATTAATGTGTTTAAGCTAGACTATAGCTTAAGTGCTACTTTGGAAAGTAGATATATACATAAAGATCCAACAATTGATATCAGAGCAGGAGCTCTTGCATAGATTCATACTCTCTCATAGTTTGAATCATGGGGAATGACAAGATAGTGTTCAACCTTGGAATCTCTTTAGCTAAGCCTCGTGTCTTAGTTGAAGGAGAGATCGAATGGTGGTTAACCATGACAAGCAATTATATCCAACAAACAGGTTATCAAGGATGGAGAATAATTGAGGTTAATGAAGGTCAATGCCGACACAAACAAAGTCAAATGGGGGTCCAGATGAATACGTAGCTCTACAGAAGAACACCAAAGCCAAGCAGCTCATCCTCAATGCACTCTCAAGGAAAGACATAGACAATGTTATGTCTCTACCTACTGCCAAGATAATGTGGGAAGCAATCATCAACATTGTTGGAAATAACACGTTACCAAAGTAGAAAACACGTGTTTTGATCAGCTATTGTTCTCTGTCACTAAGGTTCATTAAGCCTTAGTTGCGCTTAACAAGGATTCAATTGCGCTTTGAATGCTTGGCTTGCGCTTAACCAGTGTTGAACTGTTAGTAATGAATTTACTAAAGTCCTTAAGTGCGGAAGAGGTTAGACAGACAATAAAGCGCGCTTTAAGTTGTTAAAGCGCATCAATATTTGCACAAACAAGAATTTCAAAACGGTGAGAACCCTAAGTCACTAGCTGACTCGGGATAAAACTCACCACTACACTTGTATTGATTAAGAAGTGATTACAATCTGTCGCTTCAACACAAGAAGCTCACTCGTAAGCACTCTCTCAACAATACTCTCAGTTCAGCTCTTGAAGAACAAAGGCACTCTCAACACTCTCTGATTACAAACGAAATATCTCTTAAGCTCTCTCTAGCTTCCTATATTCTCTACGTTTGCAACCCCTAAAATGAATGAAATAGTACTCTATTTATACACAAGTCCTAGGCTATCCCTATAGCTTAACCGTGTAACAAACTGAGACTATATAAAATGCCACCTCATCAATCCGTGTGCCTTGATCACTTCACCAGAATTAATCAACGGCTTGGAGTGATTTGGTTTTGTTCTCCATGTGTTGATCCACGCCACATAAGCAATCCGTGTGCTTTAAGCTCTAACAAACTCTTGCCACGCTGGCGATCCCTGGAGTAGCGTCCCAAAGAGTGTGAAGTTCTTCTCGCACCTTCCTGTGCACGCAACTTGCACTCTCCCGCTTTACCAGCCTTCGAAGCGTCTAGATTTGTTCTCCTGTGCTCTGGCACACCCTAAGCTTCAGTGGAACCTCGTGATCAACTTTCTTCAACTACATTCAAGCGCATCCCTATGCCCTCGAAGCTCGATCACTCTTACTTCTTGGTCTTGAATGGAATTATTAAACATCGTTTGCGAAACTTACTTTCTCCACTTGGTGTTAAGCGCGACTGTGACCAGTCAAGCGCATCTCTAAGTGACTTAAGCGCATCCTTACAAATATGGAAATGACCTGGAAGGCTTAAAAACACTAAGAGATTAAACATATTAGTTTGTTATCATCAAAACAAAGAGAAATAGATTAAGCTTTAACAAGATGATTAAAGCTCAACTAACAATTTCCCCCTTTTTGATGATGACAAACTGTAAACAGGTAAGCTCATGAATACTTACTAGAGTGACCAAAATGAAATCAATAATATCAATTTAATCAAGTATTCAGATTCGGAATTGGATCAAAGTAACTTACCAAGGTACTTAACCATACCGGTTTTCAATTCCCCCTGAATTCAAGCACGATCTCATACTTCCCCCTTAATCAAAGAGAAATTTACCTGTGTTTTTCCCCCTTTTGACATCATCGAAAAATTCAAAGCAAAGTCATACGGTAAGAAAGATAGTAGAGTGCGCTTGCTAGCTAAGACGTCAACAAATCTTAAGAAAGAAAAGTGAGCAACTCAAGTAAAGACAAGTCAGGTTAGCAAAGCTCTCAGAGATATAAAAATCAAAAGCATATTATATTGTCATTGAAGTACAAACTGCACAAGAGAAGCTGGAATCTTAGCGAGCTAATTCAAAAATCACATAGACATAGCAGAGAGAAAAAAAAAGAATCAGTAAATGCGCTTAGAAGCGCAACCATCACATCCACTCATGGGCTACCACCCCGTTCTTCATGAAACTTCTCCTGGACAAGCTTGAGCAATGAAGACATAATCTCTACCATCTCGCCGAGACGCTTTTCTACCCTCTCCTGATGCGCTTCCATAGAAGCGACTATAGCAGATAAATCAGCGGAGCTGGAGGAGGCCCGAGCGCGAGGGCTCAACTCAGAGCGCGAGCTGGAGTAGGGTTTCTCCTCATTCTTGGGCAGAAGTAAGGCAACGATAGCGTCTGTGGTGAGAAACGTAGAGCAGGCATAGTCAGGGAGAGAAGGTTCATACAATCCATCCGCTCGAAGCATTTTGCAGATCAAGTGAGGAAAGGGCAGAGGTCCTGAAGTGGCAGCGCGACACAACACCAAATGGCTCATCATGAGCTGAGCTGTGTTGACTACCTGGTTTGAGAATACGGCAGCCATAATGCAGCAGCAGTCAGCTATTGTCACCTTATCACGATCATAGTCTCTCGGCGTGATGTTGGTGATGATGAAGTGGTGAAGGAGGCGCTTGGAGGGTCGAAGAAGATCAACTGAGAGCGTACCTTTGGGCACATTCGGGCCAAATACTATCTTCTTCAGCGCAGACGCTCCAGCCGGCCAATTCTTCTTATACAATCTCCCAAAGCCGCTTGATTGCTCCGTTAGCCCTATAGCCTTTGCCAGATCCTTTACTCGAAAACATTCCTTTGAATTACCTCTCCAGGTGAAAGTTACTGAGCTATACTCTGGGTTTGGTGGGGGATACTCCAACGCAGCATAAAATTGGTAGACCATGGCATTGTTACAACGCGCTGGCTCAGTTTCCAGCGTATCCCAGCCCTGAAAGCTTAGCCACGTGGCGAAGCGGGCAACATGGGACGAATCTTGGAGGCCAGTGAGGAGGTCTTGAGTGACGATTTCTGGAAACAGAAGAGAGCGCTTCTGTACACCCTGAGGAACGGAGGGAAAGTCAGACAAGTTGATTACCTTTGTGCGCTTAGACCGTGTAGAAGCCCCAATTGGTTTAGGAGCAGGTGGAGGAGATTCATGTTCCGAGCCTTCTGAAGACTCGTGCTCAGAGACGGGAGGAGGAGGAGCTACAGCCTTGCGCTTTATACCTTTCCGTCGAAGCGTATCACTCAGCCGATCTGGTTTCTGAGACTGAAACGGCAGAGGAGATTGTGCGCTTGATCTGGGCAGAAGCTGGAATTCTTCTTCCGCGTCTGAGTCAGAGGGAATGGCAGCTAAAAGCTGGAATTGTTCATCCTGGGGAGACTGAAGCGCATGCCCTGGAGGCCTGATCTTTGAACCTGGGCGAGAAGGTGTATCAATAGAAAGAAGCCCTTTACCTTTAGCCGGGGTAGTGTGAGAAGTCTCAGCCTGGATTCGTCCAAGCTCTTGTACTGGATCGTAGCCAGCGAGCTCAAGATCTTGGGCAAACAAGTCCAAGTCAACGGGAGGATTATGGGCGAATTTAGGCTTAGGAGGGGAGGGGTCATCAGCACCAGTAAGGTCAATAGGAGGAGATGGGCTTTTTGGAGATTTACGAGCAGGGGTGGTTGTAGGAGGTGGTGGTGTAGGAGAGGCCGGTTTGGATGGAGGCTGTGTGGAGGATGATGCTTGGACTATGGATTGAAACTTGGCACGGGTTTCAGGGTCAAGTTCGGAGAGAGTGCTCAGGATTTTGTCCATGGTAACAGTTGTAGAGAAAATTGGAGAAGGGAGAGTAGAAGAGGAGAGTATGTGTAAAGGAGTAAGGATGGGAAAGTAGGAGTGTAGGACAAATACCTCGTTTTTATAGCTCTTTACAACAACTCGGAACCGCTTCAACAAGCCAATCACAGAATAGAGCCGTTACACACCAACGGTCCAATAAAATCTCGGCGCAGATCTCTAACGGCTAGATTTCCGACCGTTGCACTGCAAAAAGCCGTTACTTCACACACGAGCGGCGCGCTTTAATTACGAGAAAAGCATTGCTTAATTGTTAAGCAAACCCAACCACGAAGGAAATCCACCCTGATGCGCTACAAAGCGCAATGTACTGAATGTCCCAATT